>NC_068453.1:2069393-2072681 GCF_023373465.1 Oncorhynchus keta
TTAAATCAAATTTTATTTGTCACATACACATGGTTAGCAGATGTTAATGCGAGTGTAGCGAAATGCTTGTGCTTCTAGTTCCGACAATGCAGTAATAACCAACAAGTAATCTAGCTAACAATTCCAAAACTACTACCTTATAGACACAAGTGTAAGGGGATAAAGAATATGTACATAAGATATATGAATGAGTGATGGTACAGAGCGGCATATGGCTGTCTTATACACAGTGTAAGGGGATAAAGAATATGTACATAAGATATATGAATGAGTGATGGTACAGAGCGGCATATGGCTGTCTTATACACAGTGTAAGGGGATAAAGAATATGTACATGAGGATATAAGAATGAGTGATGGTACAGAGCAGCATAGGCAAGATACAGTAGATGGTATCGAGTACAGTATATACATATGAGATGAGTATGTAAACAAAGTGGCATAGTTAAAGTGGCTAGTGATACATGTATTACATAAGGATGCAGTCGATGATAGAGTACAGTATATACGTATGCATATGAGATGAATAATGTAGGGTAAGTAACATTATATACGGTAGCATTGTTTAAAGTGGCTAGTGATATATTTACATCATTTCCCATCAATTCCCATTACTAAAGTGGCTGGAGTTGGGTTAGTGTTAGTGGTGGCTGTTTAACAGTTTGATGGCCTTGAGATAGAAGCTGTTTTTCAGTCTCTCGGTCCCAGCTTTGATGCACCTGTACTGACCCCGCCTTCTGGATGATAGCGGGGTGAACAGGCAGTGGCTCGGGTGGTTGATGTCCTTGATGATCTTTATGGCCTTCCTGTAACAACGGGTGGTGTAGGTGTCCTGGAGGGCAGGTAGTTTGCCCCCGGTGATGCGTTGTGCAGACCTCACTACCCTCTGGAGAGCCTTACGGTTGAGGGCGGAGCAGTTGCCGTACCAGGCGGTGATACAGCCCGCCAGGATGCTCTCGATTGTGCATCTGTAGAAGTTTGTGAGTGCTTTTGGTGACAAGCCAAATTTCTTCCGCCTCCTGAGGTTGAAGAGGCGCTGCTGCGCCTTCTTCACGATGCTGTCTGTGTGAGTGGACCAATTCAGTTTGTCTGTGATGTGTATGCCGAGGAACTTAAAACTTGCTATCCTCTCCACTACTGTTCCATCGATGTGGATAGGGGGGTGTTCCCTCTGCTGTTTCCTGAAGTCCACAATCATCTCCTTAGTTTTGTTGACGTTGAGTGTGAGGTTATTTTCCTGACACCACACTCCGAGGGCCCTCACCTCCTCCCTGTAGGCCGTCTCGTCGTTGTTGGTAATCAAGCCTACCACTGTTGTGTCGTCCGCAAACTTGATGATTGAGTTGGAGGCGTGCGTGGCCACGCAGTTGTGGGTGAACAGGGATTACAGGAGAGGGCTCAGAACGCACCCTTGTGGGGCCCCAGTGTTGAGGATCAGCGGGGAGGAGATGTTGTTACCTACCCTCACCACCTGGGGGCAGCCCGTCAAGAAGTCCAATACCCAGTTGCACAGGGCGGGGTCGAGACCCAGGGTCTCGAGCTTGATGACGAGCTTGGAGGGTACTATGGTGTTGAATGCCGAGCTGTAGTCGATGAACAGCATTCTCACATAGGTATTCCTCTTGTCCAGATGGGTTAGGGCAGTGTGCAGTGTGGTTGAGATTGCATCGTCTGTGGACCTATTTGGGCGGTAAGCAAATTGGAGTGGGTCTAGGGTGTCATGTAGGGTGGAGGTGATATGGTCCTTGACTAGTCTCTCAAAGCACTTCATGATGACGGAAGTGAGTGCTACGGGGCGGTAGTCGTTTAGCTCAGTTACCTTAGCTTTCTTGGGAACAGGAACAATGGCTCTCTGTAATAGTATGGGAATAGTATCATGTGACTGTGGAGGAGGAAAGGTATGTAAAACTGTATGATAGTAGCAATGCAGGTCTGGATGAATAGAAACCTGTGAGTTGCGTGGTAAGCCTACCTGTAGAAAACCGTAGTGAAATGCTTTGCAAAAGAAAATTATATCCAAGGAAATTGAGAGTTTGTCATTTGGGCCATCCCTGTTTTGCCCTGCTTGGTTTCTAGTAAATACACCACTGGGATCCAATGAGGATGTTTTGTACATCTGGGTGTGAGCAAGGTTATGGTACATCCCCTTCTCAACTCAATGGATTAACTCCTTTATCAGCTGCTCTCCTTCCGTAAACTCTACCCAACCACTCCTTTCTACCGCTAGTTCTTACCACTCCCTCACTTCCTCTGTATCTCAAAACTCTGGACCGTGTCCAGTAGAGTACCTTTGAACATTTACAGAGGGCTCAGAGTGCAAGAGACATTGTAGAGCAGAACAGATCAATACATATAGAGCAGAACAGACACATATATATATATATATATATATATAAAATCGATGCAAGCAGCGAGGTTGACAGAAAAAGACAGGAGCAGGGAGATGCAGAGGAGAGAGTGCCCCCTCTTCTGCCTCCCTCCAGCTGCACCTCTGCACACAGCTGCTTCCAGGGCATTATTAATGGCAGTGGCAGCGTGTGTATGTCTCACCAGGATCCGAAGGCAAGGGGTCTCCTGTCGTAGTCTGGGAGCTCAGGTGTAGTCTTGCTGGCCTCATTGTTCAGATACTTAAATATATGGATCATCCCCTTTATACAAATCTGGAAATGACGGGGAAAGAAACACATTGTAGACAATAGAAGGAACAATAGAACTAACTAAGATATATTAACACGTGGTGCAGGTCATAAACTCTCAGCCTGATGATAGAATTAAGTGTTTACTAGTCACTGACGAGGAGCAAAAGGTGTATTTGTATCGTGGTGAATGGATAGTTAGTGTGTGTTACCTGTGCGGGTGGGTTCTGTAGGGGGTTGTTGTCCAGCACGATGCTCTGTAGGTGACGCAGGTTGCGGTAACACACAGGGATGGATGTCACCTTGTTACAAGAGAAGTCCAGACGCACCAATGGCAACGCAGCCAGCTCTGTATGGACATAAAACACAGCTTAACGATAAAGCTGATGTTATCGCCCAGCAAAAATCTGATTAGTAAAATAAAACATCTGTCTGTTTAAGCAAGAGAGATGTTTTTTTTTTTGCACAGCCAACTTCTGTCTGTAATGTCTGAACAGTTTGTGCTACACACTAATATGACCCATCTAATGAAAGGTGTTTTCCTCTAGGATCCCCACAACTCGTCTGAAGGGAGCCAGGTACCAGTTTGTGCTACACACTAATATGATGTAGTTTAGTGGCAAAAAAGGATTCTTAAGGATTAAACAGTGTAT
>NC_068453.1:2372781-2459732 GCF_023373465.1 Oncorhynchus keta
CCGAAAACGCAAATGCACAGTGATACAACACGGGACGAGACCCACAATCATCTGCTCAACAGAAGCGGCACGAAAGCCGAAACAACAAGGCACAGGTACTCACACGACCAACAGAGACATAATCAACAACCCAATGGTGAACCAAAGGGCACATTTATACAAATATAAATCAGTGAAGAAATGGGGACCATGTGTGTGTATTGACACAGTTCAGTTCCTAGAGGCCGGTGACGTAGACCTCTGAAACTGGTGCATGGAAAGTACCAGAGGGAACCGTGACAAGGGGTCTGAATACTTTCCCAATGTATGTGCGAGTGAGTTTGGAAAAACTGAAAGTATGCCTCTTAGAAATTGTTTTTGCATACAAAAAACACTTGGCCAAAGTAACATGGTAAAACTGTAGTAGAACATTTACTTTGATCAGCAATTTTCTGCATTTATCAAAAGTCCCATCAGGTAGCCTGATTTCAGATGTCTCGATGTAAACAGGCTTATGAGGGAAATCGTTCTTCTTGCAAAGCATGTAAATGTTTTGAACAAACTATTATTCTGACTATCCACAATCACATTATTTTGTGCATTTAACCGTGCTTAATGATTCAATGTACTATTGTCTAAAGTCATTGATCTGTCACATCAATGAATACCAACGCCAGCACCTGTTCCGTGCGAGTGTTTTGATTTTAAACACAGTCCTTCAGAGAGAGCTGTATGGTATTGGCCAATATTAATTCATGTAGGTCACAATTTGTAGTGCGATATGTGTTTTATATTCAGCTGCATCTGTGCTAATGAGGGTAATCCAGCATGAGATGTACTGGAATTAACAAATCACTGAGGCTTTACACTGACATATCACAACAGTCTCAATGTTTACATTTTAGACGAGCAAGAGAAGGCCTTGTTCTGTACTACTATGCTTCCTTATTCCCCGTCATTGTTAAACAAGGGATTTTTGAGAGACATCCTGTTGTCTGGTAGATATTAAATCCCCTCCCATACAGTATAGAGGAGAAATCTTGTGAATGGTCGTAATGATATCTGTTTGATGTTAAAGGAATTCCTGTCTTATTAAATAAGGATATCGTGGCGCGGAAAGTTAACCCTGGGAAGTTAAATGAACCCAATACAGCTTTGCACTTGTTCACTATTCAATGGAGTTCTCCTCTTCTTAATTTGATGGCAGCAGACATTTCATAAGTAGAGCGAATGGAGGGATCTGATGTTTGCCTTTCATGCTTGAGAGCTCTAATACAATAGCAGAGTACTCAGATCGAGGGGAGGGCTCCAGGAAGCCGCCAAGGAGTTTTGGAGGGGAAACTCGAGACCTCTGCTGGCTTGCTCAATCAAACTGGGTCAAGGCGGAAACAAAAGCAGACGAAAACAAGTTTATAATGCCCTCATTTGGCACCTTAGCCGAATGGAAACGCACACAGACACTGTTATCTGAACAAACCGAGCTATCTGGCACTGCCATTTGTAATTTGCTCTGTCACACCAGGGAGGCTAAGCTAGTCTGAAAGCGCAGGATATTGTTTGCGGGGTTGGAATTCGAAAAACTGTTAAATGAAAGCATGTGCATCAGGCTAGGACTCTCTGAACTCACTGGCCTATTTACTTTTGAGCATGTATGGGTATCCAATTGGCAAACATTGGACAGAGATCAAGAAGACATTGTGTGGCTGCAACAGTTCTGAGTTCTTCAGAAGGAGCATCTGATGCTGAGTGTGCACCGAGGGGCAGACCTTAATGAGTGTACAGAATATGTGATATACGGGCATCTACAGCCTGTACTGTACACTTTCTTCCAAAACCCGCCACCCTCCTCTCCTAGTTGCATCTGCCTCCTCGTCCGTTGAAAATCAATGCAGTGAACTGTTGTCCCTGCCCAGTTCCACTCAACAGATGGTTTGGGATGAAAATCATCCACAATCAATATGGAAGCTCCTTTGAACTCTAGCACCACGTTGTCATCCCATTATTCTGTTCATGTCAGCCATTGGATGTATTTTAGTCACATTTGTCCTCTAGTGTGTGAGATTTACAGATGTTACATGTACAAAACGAGCACTCGTCTTTTTCATGTTCCTTCTACCGGGATTCATTACAGATAGGAAATACCTTCATTAGAGTGTCTTTCAACACACCTTGTAGCCTAGCGGAGCGTAGGGCCAGTACCCAAAATGTCTCTGGTCCGAATCCTTCAACCTACTTGATGAAGAGCAGTGATGTTTTGGGACTTTCAAAGATTTTCTATGGGGTTGCGATCTGGAGACTGGCTAGGCCACTCCAGGACCTTGAAATGCTTCTTACGAAGCCACTCCTTTGTTGCCTGGTTGGTGTGTTTGGGATCATTGTCATGCTGAAAGACCCAGCCATGTTTCACCTTCAATGCCCTTGAAGTGAGGTTTTCACTCAAAATCTCACGATATATGGCCCCATTCATTCTTTCCTTTACACGGATCAGTCGTTCTGGTCCCTTTGCATAAAAACAGCCCCAAAGCATGATGTTTCCACCCCCATGCTTCACAGTAGGTATGGTGTTATTTGGATGCAACTCAGCATTCTTTGTCCTCCAAACACAACGAGTTGAGTTTTTACCAAGTTATATTTTGATTTCATCTGACCATATGACATTCTCCCAATCTTCTTCTGGATCATCCAAATGCTCTCTAGCAAACTTCAGATGGGCCTGGACATGTACCGGCTTAAGCAGGGGGACACGTATGGCACTGCAGGATTTGAGTCCCTGGCGGCGTAGTGTGTTACTGATGGTAGGCTTTGTTACTTTGGTCCCAGCTCCCTGCAGGTAATTCACTAGGTCCCCCTGTGTGTTTCTGGGATTTTTGCTCACCGTTCTTGTGATCATTTTTACCCCATGGAGCCCCAGATCGAGGGAGATTATCAGTGGTCTTGTATGTCTTTCATTTCCTAATAATTGCTCCCCAACAGTTGATTTCTTCAAACCAAGCTGCTTACCAATTGCAGATTCAGTCTTCCCAGCCTGGTGCAGGTCTACAATTTAGTTTCTGGTGTCCTTTGACAGCTCTTTGGTCTTGGCCATAGTGGAGTTTGGAGTGTGACTTTTTGAGGTTGTGGACAGGTGTCTTTTATACTGATAACAAGTTCAAACAGGTGCCATTAATACAGGTAACGAGTGGAGGACAGAGGAGCCTCTTAAAGAATAAGTTACAGGTCTGTGAGAGCCAGACATTTTGCTTGTTTGTAGGTGACCAAATACTTATTTTCCACCATAATTTGCAAATAAATTCATTAAAAATCCTACAATGTGATTTTCTGGATTTCTTTTTCTAATTTTGTCTGTCATAGTTGAAGTGTACCTATGATGAAAATGACAGGCCTCTCTCATCTTTTTAAGTGGGAGAACTTACACAATTGGTGGCTGACTAAATACTTTTTTGCCCCACTGTACATGTGACTGTATTGGCAGGGAGCCAGCCCATGATTAGAGATCTCCTCCATTGTGTCCTCCTAGGAGGCCTGCTCACAAGTTGCTGACAGAAACCATACTGTAGCCAAAAGCTATCCTCTAAAATATGTAGCAGCTTATGATAGTCTAACATGTTTCAACACACTAAACATCAGGACCACTGTGGGATGTCTTGTCAAAAGTGCTCGGCTGTGTGTGTGCCTCTGGAGAGAAAAAATCATACAAAGCAAATCTCGCCTCTTGTCTTCCAACTCGGTTTGCCTTCCGTTTTTCTCCTGAACTCATCTGACATGCTCTTTATTTCTGTGATCAAGACAGCACCGATTTACTCCCACCAAACACAAAATATTAAAAACAATATCCCACACTAGTTTCTCTCACTCACTCACTCACTCACTCACTCACTCACTCACTCACTCACTCACTCACTCACTCTCTAAAAAAAATGCAGAAGCACGCTGTGTCGGTACTAAGTGGTGATGATGACGTTGACTTCATCCACAGTACTCTTAAAAGGCGTTGAGGTTTAAAAGCAGATGATTGGAGTGAGGATTTGGAATCTGTTAAAACTAAATAGCCTCTGGGTCCTTAATTATTCATGCAAAGTAGGGGGTTTAAGGCTGCCTTCAACACTCATTTGCTGAGTTTTCCACGGAGACCTGGACTGCAGCATTTATAATGAGTGTGATTAAAGTAGGCGTACATACCCCTCTCCGAACTTCAGGTGTTGAGTCTGGCCTGCTCTCTTTCTGAGAGTGGCAATAAGGTCATTCTCTATTTCTCTCTGTCCCCTAGCTCCCCATCTCCCCCTCTCCAAATCACGGAGAGATATTTATGACACTGACCTTTCCCGCTGTAAGCTGAAAGTTAAACACACTGCGCTTCTATTGATCCCTGCACCAGGCAATTAAAACTCAGTATGAGAGGAAATCGTTTGCACTTGCTATATGACACATGGGCTGGTGGCCTGCCAAAACGCCCCTCGGTAGAATATAAATTCTCTCCATCCGACTGAATCGAACCCTCACTGGGCCTGAAAGATGGCCATATTGAATGTGTACCTTGATTGTGGTGCTGCTATCTGGCATAATGGACACGCTTGAGCAGCTCAATGCTCTCCTGTGTGCCCCATCTCCTAGGAGCTCCCAATTGGATCCCTAGCAAAAGAGAGAGAGAAACATGAAGTTAGTTTTTATGGAGAGATGGATAATTCCGGAGCAGGATCATTCCAAAGTGTCTTGTCTGGGGGAGCCCAATGATGCGAGCCATCGGAGCGTGGAAGCTTCCTACACAGACCCAATCAGCATCGGCGGTGAGGACGCTGGTCCCGCCGCTTATGGAAATGAGCTATTGACATCTCTCTGCACTGATTGCTACAATAGACAGCTCTGCATCTGTAATGGCACAATCTTTGTTCACAACACGCTAATGGCCTCACCGGTGGCGGTAGATCTCAGTCTTTCTCAACAGAAGCCGATTTTCATTTGTCAAAGAAATCGCTGTAATTGAAATCGCACGATTGACCTACCTAGATCTTTCCCGTTCTCTGTATTGTCTATGCTTTTTGCAGTCACAATTTTCTGGCAGGCCAAACCGCTATAGCTGTAACACAGTTAGCCATACTATTTCATCCCTTTTTTCTTTTTCCCCCAGGTGTGCTGCTGTGTGTGTGTTTAACAGTGGTGGGGGGGCCCTGAGCTGTGTGAAAGGGTTAAATGCCAGTGAGCTGTAGTGGATCTCACACCTTCTCTGCTCCGTGACACTGATGGGGATGATAGGCGCTGCAGGATATCCCAGGGGGGAACGCACTTCTCTTCCCCCGTACCTTCTGCCACCCTCCCTCTCTACCCTTATGCTCCCCTGTCCCCTCACCCCCTGCCATCCTGTCCCTCCGCATTATCTGATCTTGTGTAAAGTCCACTGATCATCACCACAAACACACTTGGGTTTGCTTTCTGTCTTCTTCTTTCTATCTCTTTCTATTTCTCTCTCACTCACACGAATATCAACTCCGACACACTCCAGTGCCTTCGGTGAGGAGAGAGGGTGAGTGTGTTTTTGCCATTGAGCAGAGATGATAGTGTAGGAAGGCTGGCTCCATGTGATGAGAAATAGTATAAGAATGGAGAGCTCTCTCACGTCTCATTCCAGGCAATATATCTGAGGGCAGATACTGTCATTTTATCGATGGACTGCCTGCCCCATGGATACAGAGTGAGAGGAAGAAGAGATAAACAAACGGCAGACTCATATGCTTGCCAGCTCTGTGATCAGACAAAGACCTGGTAAAATAAATAATCTGTTGATGGTGTGAGGTTAATAACTGTGTGTGTGTGTGTGTGTGTGTGTGTGTGTGTGTGTGTGTGTGTGTGTGTGTGTGTGTGTGTGTGTGTGTGTGTGTGTGTGTGTGTGTGTGTGTGTGTGTGTGTGTGTGTGTGTGTGTGTGTGTGTGTGTGTGTGTGTGTGTGTGTGTGTGCCTGCCCGTCGTCCGCTTGCGTGCGTCCGTGCAAGCATTTGTGTTTCTGTCCGTGATTGTCCATGTGACGGCATGACCAGTGCCAAGGGACACCGCTATCTCCCTAGCCACCTTCTCTCCCCTTAAGCATCACTGCACAACCCTCTCAGCCAAAATGCATCACAGAACAGAGCGGCAAAATCCACTTCCGTTTGTCATTGAGAGGCATCTCTCTGTGCTTTGCGATGTCTTTGGCATGGGAGCCGCCATTTCAAATCAACAAATCAGCCGTAATTCAATAAATGTATCGATCACTCACTTCCCCTGGGCCTGCCTGCTGTGGCTGTCGGGGCATTAGAAGAAGAACGTGGAAAAGCATTTGCGACTAAAGGGATAGGACGCGAGGACAAGGTCTGATGGAGATTAGGTTAGAAGGGGAGACTGTACTAGGATTTATCCTTTCCTCTCATCCTGTGTGTCCCAAATGGCATCCTATTCCCTACATAGTGCACAGCTTTTGACCAGGGCCTGTAGAGCTCTGGTCTACAGTAGTGCACTATGTAGGGAATAGGATGCAATTTGGGACGCTACCTTCCTCTCCGTTGTTTGATGATTAATCGAAACCCATTAGTATGGCGCCCGGAATGGTGAATTCACTCTTAATTAGTTTCTTTTTTACCCCCGGTTTCTCCTCTGCTTTGTCACGGGGGGACGTATTATCTACACAATGAGAGATTGGCACGCAGCTTATCTGATCCTCACACTAGTCACAGGCAGCTGTTCTATTATTGCTGTTCGCTGCAGTATCAGAAGGCTAAGCCGTTGTGGAACGGCATCTAGGGCTTTAGAATGCATTACACCAGCATGTGTACACACACACACACACACACACACACACACACACACACACACACACACACACACACACACACACACGCGCAGAGTCAAACAGACACACACGCAGAGTCAAACAGACACACACGCAGAGTCAAACAGACACACACGCAGAGTCAAACAGACACACACACACACACACACGCAGAGTCAAACAGACACACACACACACACACACACGCGCAGAGTCAAACAGACACACACGCAGAGTCAAACAGACACACACGCAGAGTCAAACAGACACACACACACACACACACGCAGAGTCAAACAGACACCACACATACACACACGCAGAGTCAAACAGACACCACACACACACACACGCAGAGTCAAACAGACACCACACACACACACACGCAGAGTCAAACAGACACCACACACACACACACGCAGAGTCAAACAGACACCACACACAGGCGCAGAGTCAAACAGACACCACACACAGGCGCAGAGTCAAACAGACACCACACACAGGCGCAGAGTCAAACAGACACCACACACAGGCGCAGAGTCAAACAGACAGCACACACAGGCGCAGAGTCAAACAGACAGCACACACAGGCGCAGAGTCAAACAGACAGCACACACACTAAGCGGACTCAGGAGAAGGGCTTTTAGAGGTGGTGTGAAGGTATGAGAGACAGATTGTTGATCAGAGGAGAGGCGGTGTGTGTGCGTATATAGGAGAAAGGGGGGGGGGGAAGCCTCTTGATCTATTGGGATTCTGTGATGGGGTGTGGTGAACTAGGGTGGAGAGAGAAGTTGCACACTCAGAGCAACACACACTAACGTTAAAAAGACACCGATCCAGTGTTTACCCCCTGCTGATTTCTCAGGCCCTGTGTGGGAATGGGTTCCAGTGTACTCAGATCAGCTCTTTCTCCTTCCCCTCTCCCTCCCCGTGTCGCTCTGCCACCACCATTAGCCAGACCTGTCACTGGCTGCCATGACCTGTTTGTGTTTAAAACCCCCCATGTTAATGTTTGTTAAAAAAGCTTGACATAAAAACAAACCTCCCCGCCGGATATCTTTATGACCACATTCTGTGCAAATACTTAAGCGGCTAATTAAAATGTCCAACGTGGCAATCGTTCTGTCTGCCGTGTTTGTTTGACCAGAACCAGAGCATGTGATGGAGCTATTGGAAACCCTGCTCATCACCTCTCTGGCCCTCCACGTCCAATCGTTCTGTCTGCCGTGTTTGTTTGACCAGAACCAGAGCATGTGATGGAGCTATTGGAAACCCTGCTCATCACCTCTCTGGCCCTCCACGTCCAATCGTTCTGTCTGCCGTGTTTGTTTGACCAGAACCAGAGCATGTGATGGAGCTATTGGAAACCCTGCTCATCACCTCTCTGGCCCTCCACGTCCAATCGGTCTGTCTGCCGTGTTTGTTTGACCAGAACCAGAGCATGTGATGAGTGGAGCTATTGGAAACCCTGCTCATCACCGCTCTGGCCCTCCACGTCCAATCGGTCTGTCTGCCGTGTTTGTTTGACCAGAACCAGAGCATGTGATGGAGCTATTGGAAACCCTGCTCATCACCTCTCTGGCCCTCCACGTCCAATCGGTCTGTCTGCCGTGTTTGTTTGACCAGAACCAGAGCATGTGATGGAGCTATTGGAAACCCTGCTCATCACCTCTCTGGCCCTCCACGTCCAATCGGTCTGTCTGCCGTGTTTGTTTGACCAGAACCAGAGTATGTGATGAGTGGAGCTATTGGAAACCCTGCTCATCGCCGCTCTGGCCCTCCACGTCCTTTCTAACCACTCTGCTAAAAACCACTTCGCTCTCACAGGGAAAATAAACTGCCGCTCCAAATTTGATCCATTTAATAAACTCACAATTTAAGCAAAACCAGTCTATTGACTTCCTGCACCTACCCTTTGGTTTTGAAGTATTGAAACCAAACCATGTGGATTTGCCCTTCCCTGAATGACGACTCACCACTACATATAGGCCCAATATAGGCTGCATCTCAATCAATAAAAAATCATTATTTTAGGTGCTCCTAACTTTTTTAAGTTGGGAGCACCAGTGCCACCTGCTACCTCTCTAAGCAGTCAATCAGTACACCTGGCCAAGCCGACTCCTCTATAGTCTCTAGTGTCTACACCTGGATGTGGCTTTCTGCCCTATTGGCTTGCTGCCCTACCATAGACATATTCTGTGTTTATAGGCTGACATCGGTAGCCATGGGGCCAGAGATTCAGAGACCTGTTAGAGAGGCAGCCTACTATCCAGAAGGCTGCTGGTTTATATCCTGGTAAGGGCAATGATCTAACAATCTCAAGGAAGGGTTTTGGTTTGAAATCCCATGTTCCATCCATCCATCCAGTCAGTCAGTACAGCAGCTGGATGTGGCCTGCTTTCCCAATGTGTGAGACAACTGTGTTTTCAGTCATCACAAACTTGTCAAAGACAGCTTAGGGGATTGGATGAGGGTCGTTGGGTGTAATTCCATTGAACAGTATGATGGGTGAAAATTGCACAAATTCTTCACTCCATTAAACCTTTAGCCAGGTTGTTAATTCCGTTGGCAAGCGAGAGAGACCGAGAGCTTATGTAGTTTACAGTCGTTCCCATTGCCACCGATGTGATTCGTCACACAGGGAAAGCCCCCCATCCCATCATTACTATTCTGTAAATGGATTCCACATGAAGCCCGACTGCATTAGCGGGGCCTGTAATACGGGCCGTATAAAGGTCACAATAATGATATGTAAACGTGTCGCACGCCAAGGCGGCCCACTTCTCTAAAGAGCGATCGAGGCCGTTAAAGAGATATTGTCGAGCGGCTACAACAGGCTCCCCGTTAACCTCGGGCTCGTTACACACTGGAGATACTCAATAATATTTACTAGGCTGCCCATCTTGTTTCTGCCCATCTTGCCTCTGCCACACACAGTGGACAGCTGGGCTTTAGGCTGATTCAGCTATCTGTTGAGTTTTGTCACTGCATTAGCCAACCCCATCTGACTGATCATCATTTGTGTGTGTGTGTGTGTGTGTGTGTGTGTGTGTGTGTGTGTGTGTGTGTGTGTGTGTGACATTCATGGACTGGCCAAATGAAACTTTTTTTATTCATGGGATGGTGATTGTCTACAATGGAGGTCAGAGTAAGGTAGTGTTTGTGTGGGAATTTAAGAGAGCTGTTAATTATCCCGAGAATATCTTTAGAAAGGGAATGTGTTGTGTTTGGTGTGGCACTACTTCACATCCTGTGCTGTGTTTTCTAACCTGATGTGTGTGTCTGTCTCTCTGATCTGTTCCTGTGTGCTGTCTGTGTGTTGCAGACCTGCGAGAGATAGTATTTGTGATCCAGAGCCAGAGGAACTCATTCCACATGAGTTGGGCAGAGAGACAGCGAGCAGACCTGTTACAACAGACTCAGAGCCTCACACAGGTACCACCAGCACCACTTAAAGAAACAAACACAGCAAATGATTTACTATCCTTTTGGGGAACTACAATTGACTTCCTTTCCATTTTCCCTAACCCCTAACCCTAATTGCAAACCTAAACCTAACCTCTATGCCTAAAATAGCCTTTGTCCTCATTGTCCCCACGATGGAGAATCCCTTGTGGGGACTTTTGTGGATTTCCAGGACCCACAAGGATAGTAATATATACACACACAGGTTTTTCGAAAAACAACAGCATCCCTTAACTTCAACCATCTTCTCTATGGCTCATGGCTGTTACTTCCCTACTTATTCCTCTACGCTCCCTGTGGAGCATACAGCCGTCATATCTGTTACTCTTTTGGAATAATTAGAGTGGAAAACCATCAGCTTAGTGTAACCGAGTCAAGTTCAACTCTTTACGTTTAAATTCCACCATCCGTGCCATTGAATTGCTTTTTCGCTGACGCCTCTGCCTGAAGTATTTCAAGAAGGTGGTCAGCTGTGTTTGCGAGACAGAGGATGCAAGGTCAAATAGCAGTGCGGGTTTGTGAGCGAGATAGCTAGACTTTTAAATTCATTAAATAGAACCATTGAGAGTGGTTACATTTCTCCAGCCCCATCCCTCAGCTGTTTACCAAACAGTGATGGGGTGGTTGCTTTGTTGTTGTTTGACTGCAGATTGCTCATTTAACACGGTGTTATACAACCTAATTAACAAGCAGAGTTTCAGTTCTGTATCGATACTGCAGTCAACCAAGGAAATAAATGATATGTCTTTTCACAATACACTTAATCAGCATCAATTAACCGAGGCACCAGTGCAGTCCATGCTCGTTGCCACATGGTGTCAGTATTACTTTTGATATGAAGGAAACGACCATTGTCTCAGATCGCAGCCCCATCTGAACGGTAAAGAAAACTAGGTACTGGTAGCATAGTGTGTTGTCCACTAGTGTAATGCAATGAAATACATCACCATGGTTGTCTTTGTTAAACAGACTACATCATATTGTATTGACTTGTCACTTATATATTGTATTGTCACTTGTTAAATCCACTTCCACTTCAGGGGAAGAGAGGTTAAAGAAGGATCTTTAAGCCTTAAATTGACATTTGAGACATGGATTGTGTATGTGTGTCATGTAGAGGATGTATGGGCAGGACAAAAGATTTAAGTGCCTTTTGAATGGGGTATGGTAGTAGGTGCAAGGCGCACCGGTTTGTGTCAAGAACTGCAATGCTGCTGGATGTTTCACACTCAACAGTTTCCCGTGTGTATCAAGAATGGTCTACCACCCAAAGAATATCCAGCCAGTTTGACACAACTGTGGGAAGCATTGGAGTCAACATGGGCCAGCATCCCTGTGCAACACTTTTGACACCTTGTAGAGTCTGACGAATTGAGGCTGTTCTGAGGGGAATGGGGGGACAACTCAATATTAGGAAGGCCTATTATTAAGATTATCCTACCAAAGGGACATTAAAAACTGTAACATCTTATGTTTCACTGAGACGTGGCTGAACGAAGAAACAGACAATATAGAGCTGACGGGATTTTCTATGCACCGGCAGAACAGAGACGCTACCTCTGGTAAGATGAGGGGTGGGGGTGTGTGTCTTTTTGTCAATAACAGCTGGTGCCTGATGTCTAATATTTAAGAAGTCTCGAGGTATTGGTCGCCTGATGAAGAGTACCTTATGATAAGTTGTAGACCACACCATCTACCAAGAGAGTTCTCATTTGTATTATTCGTAGCCGTCTATTTACCACCACAAAGCAAAGCTGACACCCAGAAGTGGCGCTCCTCGTGGCCGGGGACTTTAATGCAGAAAAACTTGTATCAGTTTTACCAAATTTTTACCAGCATGTTGCATGTGCAACCAGGGGGAAAAAACTCCAAGTCCACATTTACTCCACACACACACAGATGCATACAAAGCTCTCCCCCACCCTCCACTGGGAAAATCTGACCACAGTTCTATCCTCCTGATTCCTGCTTACGAGCAAAAACTAAAGTAGGAAGTACCAGTGACTCGCTCCATACGGAACTGGTTAGATGACGCGGATGCTACACTACAGAACTGTTATGCTAGCACAGACTGGAAAATCTTCCGGGATTCATCCAATGGCATTGAGGAATACACCACCTCAGTCATTGGCTTCATCAATAAGTGCATCGACGATGTCGTCCCCACAGTGACTGTACGTACATATCCCAACCAGAAGCCATAGATTACAGGAAACATCTGCATCAAGATAAAGGCTAGAGCTGCCACTTTCAAGGAGCGGAATCCGACGCTTATAAGATATCCCGCTATGCCCTCAGACGAACCATCAAACAAGCAAAGCATCAATACAGGATTAAGATTGAGTCCTACTACACCGGCCCTGACCCTCTTCGGATGTGGCAGGGCTTGAAAACTTTTACGGACTACAAAGGGAAACCCAGACGCGAGCTGCCCAGTGACGCGTGCCTACCAGACAAGCTAAATGCCTTTTATGCTCGCTTCGAAGAAAGCAACACTGAAGCATGCACGAGAGCACCAGCTGTTCTGGATGACTGTGTGATAATGCTCTCGGTAGCCAATGTGAACAAAGCCTTTAAACAGGTCAACATTCACAAAGCTGCTGAGCCAGATGGATTACCAGGACGTGTACCTAAAGCATGCATGGACCAACTGTCAAGTTTCTTCACTGACATTTTCAAACTCTCCCTGAGTCTGTAATACCTACATGTTTCAAGCAGACCACCATAGTCCCTGTGCCCAAGGAAGCGAAGGTAACCTGCCTAAATGATTACCGCCCCATGGCACTCACGTCGGTAGCCGTGAAGTGCTTCGAAAGGCTGGTCATGGCTCACATCAACAGCATCCTCCCGGACACCATAAACCCACTCCAATTCACATACCGCCCCAACAGATCCACAAAAGACACATTCTCAATCGCACTCCACACCGCCCTTTCTTACCTGGACAAAGGGAACACCTATGTGAGAATGCTGTTCATTGACTACAGCTCAGCGTTCAACACCATAGTGCCCACGAAGCTCTTCACTAAGCTAAGGATTCTGGGACTAAACAACAACTGGATCCTGGACTTCCTGACGGGCCGCCCCCAGGTGGTAAGAGTCGGCAACAATACATCTGCCACGCTGATCCTGAACACTGGGGCCCCTCAGGGGTGTGTGCTTAGTCCCTTCCTGTACTCCCTGTTCACCCACGACTGCGTGGCCAAACACGACTCCAACACCATCATTAAGTTTGCTGACGACACAACAGTGATAGGCCTGATCACCGACAACAATGAGACGGCCTATAGGGAGGAGGTCAGAGAACTGGCAGTGTGGTACCAGGACAACAACCTTTCCCTCAATGTGAGCAAGACAAAGGAGCTGATCGTGGACTACAGGAAAAGGTAGTCCGAACAGTCCCCCATTAACATCAACGGGGTTGTAGTGGAATGGGTCGGGAGTTTCAAGTTCCTTGGTGTCCACATCACCAACGAACTATCATGGTCCAAATGTACCAAGACAGTCGTGAGGAGGGCACAACAAAACCTATTCCACCTCGGGAGACTGAAAAGATTTGACATGGGCCCCCAGATCCTCAAAAGGTTCTACAGCTGCTCCATCGTGAGCATCATAACCGGTTGCATCAACCAAACCTCGTATGGCAACTGCTCGGCATCTGACCGTAAGGCGCTACAGAGGGCACAGTACATCACTGGGGCCAAGCTTCCTGCTATCCAGGAGGCGTTGTCAGAGGAAAGCCCATAGGAAAGCCCCCCGCTACCTTTCCCCCTCTTGTACACTGCTGCTACTCGCTGTTAGTTTGTTACCTATGCATAGTCACTTCGCCCCCACCTACATGTACAGATTACCTCAGCTAGCCTGTACCCCTGCACTCTGACTCGGTACCGGTGCCCCCTGTATATAGCCTCGTTATTCTTATTGTGTTACTTTTTATTATTACTTCCAATTTTAGCCTACTTGGTAAATATTTTCTTCTTCTTGAACTGCACTGTTGGTTAAGGGCTTGTAAGTAAGCATTTCATGGTAATATCTACACTTTGTATTCGGCGCATGTGGCAAATAAAGTTAGATTTGTATGAGTAAGGAGGCTGTGGCTGTTTTGAGTCTTGGGAACAAGCTCCCCCACCCTTGCCACACACACCCCACCTAGTCTACTCCGATTAAAGCATACTGTGTCTCTGTGATGGCTGTGTCTCTCTGACCCTGAGTCACCTCTCAATCAGCCTCCCATTCCTCTGCTCTACTCCATGTCCACACTCTCCACAACCACATCATGCTCTGTCTCTCTCTATCTCTATCTCTCTCTCCTGCTCAAATAAAATAAAATCATTTGTCACATGCACCAAATACAACAGGTGTAGAGACCTTCCCGTGAAATGCTTACTTACAAAAACCCCTAGCCAACGATGCAGTTTAAAAAAAAAAAGTTTTAAAAAAGAAACACTATAGAATAACAATAACAAGGCTATATACAGGGGGTACCGGTACTGAGTCATTGTGCGGGTGTACAGGTTAGTTGAGTTAATTGAGGTAATTTGTACATGTAGGTAGGGGTAAAGTGACTATGCATAGATAATAAACAGTGAGTAGCAACAGTGTAAAAATAAAGGGGGGGTTCAATGCAAATAGTCTGCTGCTGATTATGAGTCTGCACACACACAGTGGCCATAAACAAAACTCTGCTTCCTCATGCCACTCAAATCTGGCAATCGTTTTTTTAGAAGTGGCGTAAAGCCATGGCTTTTTGTCCTTGCCGCCTGCCTGGTGTTTGAACTGACTTATTTCTTACTACCTAAGGTGAGTTGAAAGTCAAGTTTAGATGGGTGAACATACCATTATGAGCCTCGTTATGTTGTTGGTGTGTATATGGGGCTTGACTGAGTTGCTGGCAAACCCCCGGCTGACTAATATGGCTAACACACTGGACACAGACTAGGGTTAATGAGTTACAGTCCAGTACTATGATGGTGGCATGGTAGGTGTTTGTGGGACATTGCTGTTGAGTAGCATGAGTATTTAAATCAATCTGGAGAGAGGCTGTGTGTCTGTGAGCAGCATGGTCCCCCTTGGTCTCCAGTCTGCTGTTTGGAGTGGATGCAGTCATGAACCCTTGTTTTCCTCTATGTGTGAGACTACCTCAGGCCACTACTGATTTACCTCACATGCCCATCAACTCAGAATCAGAGAAGGTTTGATTGAAACCAAGTTTGTGTTTTCATCTCCAAAAGCACATTTTTTGAGCAGTGCATAGGGCAGTACCATTAGGCTACACACAGTTTGTTTGTTTTAGAATAGCCATTGTATAGGTACTTAGTAAAGCTGGGTGATATGGACAAAAATCCATATTGTGATAAATTGCCTGAATTGATGCGATAAAAAGAGCGATAAGTTCATAGCATTAATGTGCTCCACCGTTTTCTAACATGATCCTTTAAACTACTACTAGTAGTTTGATGATTGTAGCCATCAATTGTCCAATAAACAATCACCCATATTAGCAAACTTTATTTTATTTCAAAATTCACATTTTTCTATATATGCTACTTATCGTAATGGATGATACCGTGTGTCTCATGTGTCTCTGCTGTCTCTAACTAAAACCAGAATCTTTGAGGACTGTCCTTCCAAAGGTTCCTTAGGTTGTCCTTCCTCCTGCTGTAAACAAACGACTTCTTTGGTTACTCTGCTCTAAATTGACTACCTCTTAGCGTTAAAGTAAATACTTTGTTAGTTACTCTAAAGAAATGACTTCCTTGGGTTACTTCTGTAAAGACTTCCTTAGCTACTCTGCTCTTAAGTTAAGACTCCCTTGGTTACTCTTAAATACATCTTTATGTTACTGCTGTAAAGTAAAGACTTCCAGAGGTCCCACTGCTCTAAAGTAACAAGGTTTTACCTGTCTGGCTTGACTTAAACACTGTTTTTTCTTTTCAGACACCCCCTCCAGTCCTGCTCCTCCACAGTCTGACAGACAATGAGGGAGACTGGAGCATCCTTCCTCTGCTGCCTTAGTAAGTGCTCGGGCCTGTCAGCTTTCAAAAGAGCAGCAACATCCACAAAGACTTCCATCTTGTAATTCCATACAGTACAGTTAGGGACATAACGATTCACCGGTAGGCATTGGTCCCCGGTTCAAATGTTTAAGATATGAGTGCAAGGCCTGCGGGATCCCAAACCGATCCAAATGTAGCATCTATCAGTCAGAAAATCTATTCAAACTTTACGATTCGGCTGCTCTTTTTTTTTTTGTTGGCTCAAATGACTTTATTTGTACCTTCTGAAAATACCGCTCATATTTTGTGACAACTGTGTCCTCTCCTTCAGTGTCAAACTAAGAATGTAATTATGTTGACAGTCATTGATCTGCAAGTCATTTTGCATGCCGAATAACCCCAGGCAATATCAGTAGCCTATTTTAAATTGCACGCTGTGTGCAGCTTCACGCGCTGACCATCGAGAGGTACACCTATTCCCGATCTACTCGTCTCTTTCAGCATTCAAATGTTTGTCAAATGGCCTCTGCAATATGAGGCTTTGTTAGCAAATTACAATGGTTGTCATTTAACTGACATTTTTATCAAATCCGTTGTTGAAAAGCGTATGGCTGTCTCCATCTGATAGGGTCAGGTAAAAAAGAGGGGGAAATAATTGCTAACTTTACTAACAATTTTTCGCAAATAACATTGTAACAATAATTGAGGTTCGATGAAAGTTTTGTTTACTTTGTGCAGCATGATATTCTACAAGGTCTAAACACAATCGTTAATTAGTTTGAATGACTGTTTCTCCTATTGTGTAACAGGATTACCTACCATATGATAGTTACCTATAGCTGTCACCTTATGCCCTGTTCGGCCTTTTGCTACCCTGGGTGCCAGTCTGTTTTGGCTCTCTTGCTAACTCCTTATTGAATTTTCATGCCAAACAATGACAACAATGATGGAGTAGGCAACCGCACAAACAGATCTGGGACCAGGCTAGCCTTTTGCTGGGACCAGGCTAGCCTTTTGCTGGGACCAGGCTAGCCTTTTGCTGGGACCAGGCTAGCCTTTTGCTACAAGATCAAAACAAGTAGTTCATATCATGAATGTATCCACTGGTTCAATAATCTGTGTAAAGGTCTGGCGACCATGACGATGTTTCTGCCTCCTTAGCCTCTCCTCGTTGTTTGGGAAGAACTCATCCTGGTTGGTGTTTCTGGAAGAGGAAACTAACGTCAAGGTGACCAAGCTGCTCCAGGCCCTCAGGAAGTTTGACAGGAGAAAAGTAAGTGATCCACAGATTTAGGATTGTAATAATTATATCTCTACTTAATAACCACTCTGTGTGTGTGGGTGTGGGTGTGTGTGTGTGTGTGTCTCTCTCACTCTTTAGACGTGAAACCTTTGTTTAGAAAAATAAACTCCAGTACACTGGCATTCTTGTATGTGCCACAGAGTGTCTAATGGATCTCATACTAACATTTTGGCCCAAATTACCTTTACTTGGTACCTTAATCACAGTACATCACTTCTCCTTGGCCAATGACTAAGCACTAGCCGTCTGTCTCAGCTGCTGTAATAGAGTCAGTGGGGTGGACCTAGTCTCGGAAACTCAGACCCTAGCCAACAGCAGTGACTAGAGTCTGGGCTTAACAATGGACTCTTTTACAAACACATTATGAGCAGCTTTAGCCGCCCGGCTCACCGGAGGCCCATTGATAATAATGATGCTATGATTGTTTTTTAGCAGCAGCACAGATGCAGGGGGGGTTTTGTTTTGTGTCTTATTAAGGTGATATTAACTATTTTACTCCGAGCTCGTCTCCAGAGCTGCTCTCTCCCTGAGGTTCAGGATCCAGGTGTTGCCGGTTGATTAGCGACTTGTTTTAAACCACAGACAGAAGGCCAATAGAACAGGTTTTGTCCTCCACAGTGTTATTGAGTTAATATCTTCTTTTTTTTTTTTTTTTGAATAACCAGATAACGACAGTTGATAGTGTTGCCTCATTTCTTTCAAAGTAACATCCTGCAGCAAAGTGAATGCTTAAACTTTCTGGAGTTTGTTACCATCAATCATTTGTGTAGGTTTTTATAAGAGTTTCAAATTACTCTCCTACTGTCAAACATAAAATGTGTCATCTTGGGAATTCACAAATGATGTTTTTGTTGCTACGATTTATGGGGTGAACGATTTGTGTTTTGATAACCCTCGACAGTTGAAACAGGCTTTAAACCAAAGCATGGGAAAGAGAGAAAAATCATCCAACCGCCATCCCGACACCGTCAAACTAACTCCACCTCCCGGTGGTACACCAGACCTTAACAGAGAACCGAGGTCCAAGTTATTCTCACTCTGAAAAACGATGCATAATAATTAAGTGAACCTTCCATCTGCTAGCCGGGACAGCCTGGAACTTGTAAGGGATCCCAATTCCAAGTGGGAAATAGAATTCATTATTATCTCATCACACAAATCAAATCAAATTGTAGTTTGTCACATGCGACAAATAAAACAGGTGTGGACCTTACCCTGAAATGCTTACTGACAAGCCCTTAACCAACAACGCAGTTTTAAGAAAAAATGTACTAAATAAACTAAAGTTTTAAAAAAAGACAAAAAAATTAACACAATAACATTTAAATAATGAGGCTATATACAGGCTATATGTCATTGTGCGGGGTACACACAGTGCTGAGCTCCGAGCACTGTATCAGGGATGAGGAGAGGATGTAGGTGGTCTTATGACTCACTTTGTATACACACTGTATGTGTGACTTCAATTTTGGGTGAATTCGATTCAGTATTAACGCAGGGACCATCTTTACCATGGTCAAATAAAGTCTGAAAATAGTTTTGGGTACTTTAAAAACAACTACTACTAATATAACTGCTAGACTCCCCTCGGAGATACTGTATGCTTCCGTTTATCAGATTAAAAGAAGTGTATGCATGGAAGCAGTAGTTTTTTTTAACAAAGACATACGTACATTTGCCTGTCATGTCGAATTGGGAATAAAGCTTGCTCTTTTTATTACATTTATTTCTGCAACATTTATAATCCTTAATCTCAATGAATACAGCCCAGATGTGTGGCGCGTTACCAGCTATGTCATCATGATGCTGATGATGTCACATCCATCCCTCAGGAGTGGTTCCTGGGTAAACCTCTCCATGACGAGGAGTCGACCATCATCCACCACTACGCCTTTGCAGAGAACCCCTCCATCTTTAAATACCCAGACTTCTCTGCTGCCTGGGCCCTTAGCATCCCCCTACTTGACAGGTCAGGTCCTAATCTATATCTAACTTCCTTTAACTTTTGTTGTCTCCATCTACCTTTCTTTATAGTTGCAATCTGTGATTTGTACATACATTTTTCGACTTCTAAATGAATTATATAGCTATTTCTTCTTGGAAAATATAACTTATGAATGCCTCATTCAACTGTCTTGTCCAATCAGAACCCAAAATATAAGCTTGTTTTACTCCATTGTTTGTAAACAATGTCAATTGAAAACAAACACGTCATAGCTTTAAAACATAGTTAGAACTATACATTACATGAGAGAGTGATTACATTTCTTCAGGCACATCTCTCAGCTGTTTACCAAAAAGTGGCGGTGGCCATTTTGTTGTTGTTTGAATTACAGGTGGCAGCGTTGAACCCTAGTCTCCATCTACCCTCCTTTAAACACTAGTCTCCCTCTACCATCCTTTAACCCTACCTTGGAATTTCTTTCATTGTCAATGCGTTTAAGCCAATCAGTTGTGTTGTGACAAGGTAGGGGGGTATACAGAAGATAGCACTATCTGGTAAAAGACCAAGTCCATATTATGCCAAGAACAGCTCAAATAAGCAAAGAGAAATGACAGTCCATCATTACTTTAAGACATGAAGGTCAGTCAATCTGGAAAATGTAAATAACTTTTAAAGATTCTTCAAGTGCAGTCGCAAAAACCATCAAGGGCTATGATGAAACTGGCTCTCATGAGGACCGCCACAGGAATGGAAGACCCAGAGTTACCTCTGCTGCAGAGGATAGGTTCATTAGAGTTAACTGCACCTCAGAAATTGCAGCCCAAATAAATGCTTCACAGAGTTCAAGTAACAGACACATCTCAACATCACCTGTTCAGAGGAGACTACGTGAATCAGGCCTTCATGGTCGAATTGCTGCAAAGAAACCACTACTAAAGGACACCATAAGAAGAAGAGACTTGATTGAGCCAAGAAACACCAGCAGTGAACATTAGACCGGTGGAAATTGGTCCTTTCGTCTGATGAGTCCAAATTGGAGATTTTTTGTTCCAACCGCAGTGTCTTTGTGAGACGCGGTTTGGCTGAACGGATGATCTCTGCATGTGTATTACCCACCGTGAAGCATGGAGGAGGAAGTGTTATGGTGTGGGGGTGCTTTGCTGGTGACACTGTCAGTGATTTATTTAGAATTCAAGGCACACTTAACCAGCATGACTAAAACAGCATTCTGCAGTGATACGCCATCCTGTCTGGTTTGGGCTTAGTGAAACTATCATTTGTTTTTCAACAGGACAATAACTTAACACACCTCCATGCTGAGTAATTGCTATTTTATCAAGAAGGAGAGTGATTGAGTGCTGCATCAGATGACCTGGCCTCCACAACCAAATTGAGAAGTTTTGGTATGAGTTGGGCTGCAGAGTGAAGGAAAATCAGTCAATAAATGCTCAGTGTATGTGGGAACTCCTTCAAGACTGTTGGAAAAGCATTCCAGGTGAAGCTGGTTGAGAGAATGCCAAGAGTGTGCAAAGCTGTCATCAAGGCAAAGGGTGGCTATTTGCAGAATCTCAAATATAAAATATATTTGTTTATCACTTTTTATGGTTATTACATGATTCCATATGTGTTATTTCATAGGTTTGATGTCTTCACTAATATTCAACAATGTAGAAAATAGTAAAAATAAAGAAAAACCCTTCAAATAGTAGGTGTTGTAATATATTTTTTTACGTGAATCACATTTTTATTTGGCGTACCCCCGACGGCATTGCGCATACCCCTGGGGGGTATAGTTTAGGAATACCTGACCTATAGTATTCACTGCTAACATAGATCATGTTTCTTCCCTAGTGGTCTTTAGAAACCTGAATAGCAACCACATATCAGCAATGATGTTCTCTGCTGGACAATATGTTTTTTTCATTATATCATCAATCATTGTTACATTCCTAGTGGTCTAGGGAAAATAATCATATTTTATTCAATTCTAACTGCACATTCTAATAGACAGTTATTTGATGTTCCAGGCTCGCAAACAAAGTGAGAGATGATCCACTCAAGTCTGACTTCACTATCGATCTGAAGCATGAGGTAAGATGTATATACGACAGCATTATTGTTATGAGTTCAAATAAAATGTTATTGGTCACGTACCCATATTTAGCAGATGTTATTGCGGGTGTAGCGAAAATGCTTGGTTCTAATGAAAATGCTTTTAATTAAAGAGTAATTTAAATGATTAGTTTAATATTTTGGCTACAGTTTATGATGGCATGGAGTAAAGCAAATGTGTGTCACTCACCACGTTTCTATCCACAGTTTTATATGCACTTAAAGTCGTACCGTATAAAACTAATCATGACCGCTCTGATGGAAACAGGACGTTTCGGTACAATTTGATAAATGCAGACAAATAATTTTTTCATTCAACATGGTAGGATCTTTTTGTGTCTAAGATGAATTATGTGTGCAATGGTGGTGGAAACGCCTTTATGCGCAAATATTGATATAATAGCCGATTGAGATAAACTTGAAGTCACGCAATGATATGGTGTGCGGTCCTCCCACTACGAATCAGGAAACCATTCAGTCTATTAGGCTACAGATGAAATAAGTTACGATGAACTTCACAGGGTGGTGAAAGCGCACAGTGATCTTGATGCTCTTGCCCCAAAAATATTGAGGGTCTTATTCTGGTGACATGATGCTTGACTGGTATTTGACAAATACAAATATCCTTGCTCTTATCCATAATAATGTCATCATGTAGACTAGCCTTCCGGCACTGTATCTGAGAGCTGTTGGCTAGAGTGCAGATGCCAAGACCAGAGTATGCACATTTACTATTTAATGGAACAGTTTTTGTGACAAAACTATCGGTACAGTTGAAAATGCGATGGAAACACCTTGAACTTTAGATTTGTATTCGGTACATGAAAATTTAAGTGGTAAAAGTATACTGAACAAAAATATAAACGTAGCATGCAACAATTTAAAAGATTTTACTTAGTAGCAGTTCCTAAAAGGAGATCAGTCAATTGTAATAAATTAATTAGGCCCTTATCTATGGATTTCACAGGACTGGGAATACAGAGATGCATCTGTTCGTCACATATACCTTAAAAAAAGATTGGGGCGTGGATCCGAAAAGCAGTCAGTATCTGGTGTGACCACCATTTCCCACATGCAGCGAGACACATTTCCTTCGCATAGAGTTGATCAGGCTGTTGTTTGTGGCCTGTTGTCACGTAGCTAGGAGTGGTGGGTGCGGAGTCGGGCGCAGAGAGCAGAGGTTTAGGGAAAACCTGATTTATTCCGGTAAGTAAGGTCACGCCAAAAACAACAGGCGAAAATAATGACCGACCCCAATCAGGACACCAAACATTCCGAAAAATAACAAAACACAACCATCCACAAACAGGACAGAGAACAAGCCCGCACAAACGCAGGCGGGCATAGAAGGCTTAAATAGCCCTGAAACAAACCCCAAACAAGAAACCGGTGAACATTAACCAACAGCAGCTGGATATTCGCAGGAGCTGGAACACGCTGCTGTACACGTCGATCCAGAATATCCCAAACATGCTTAACGGGTGACATATCTGTGGAGTATGCAGGCCATGGAAGAACTGGGACATTTTCAGCTTCCAGGAATTGTGTACAGATCCTTGTGACTTGGAGCTGTGCATTATCATGCGGAAACTTGAGGGGATGACGGCGGATGAATGGCACAACAATTGGCCTCAGGATCTTGTCACGGTATCTCTGTGTATTCAAATTGCCATTCTCTGACAACATCTCTGGTGGACATTCCTGCCGTCAGCATACCAATTGCATGCTCCCTCAAAACTTGAGACATTTGTGTTTTGTGATAAAACTGCACATTTGAGTGGCCTTTTTTTTGTCCCCAGCACAAGATGCACCTGTGTAATGACCATGCTGTTTAATCAGCTTCTTGAAATGCCACACCTGTCAGGTGGATGAATTATTTTGGCAAAGGAGAAATGCTCACTGACAGGGATATAAACAAATGGGTGTGCAACTTTTGTGCGTATGAAAGGTTTCCGGGATCTTTTATTTCAGCTCAGGAAACATGGGACCAACAATTTACATGTTGCATTTATATTTTTGTTCAGTGTACATTGTGTGCACACTATATCATCACGCCATGGTTTTTTGCCTGCAACAAGTCCATTTGGTGGAAACACACCACTGGTGTGGTTCTTTATGCGAATTCTAGAATGTTCTCATGAAAATCTGTCGCCAATTGGATGAATATCCAGTTTATGACACTACACATTCTTCAACTTGTATTATCCTTCTCTGCTGTCCCCTGTCCTTTCCTGCTGTTGTTGACAGGAGATTCTATACACGAACATTGTCTTAAGCCTAGTAGATGCTATAATTTAAATATAACCTGGTGTCACAAACTCATTACATCCGACAATAGCCCATTAGAAGCAGTTTCCAGCTACCTCTTCCTTAAGCCCAGCTGGCTGTCACATTGTTGTCTGAGGGACATTCTGGTCTTGTAACTTAAACCTTCTTTCTTTCTCCTCTTCCTTCTCTTTTTTTTGTTGCCTCATCTCAGATCATCTTCCGTCCTTCATTCAGGGGAGAAATAGAGTAGCACTGACTGTATGACTTTCTCTCTCCCTCCACTCTCTCACTCCTTCTCTCGGCTGGGTTTTCCTTCCAACTGTCTGGACTCACATTGCCTGTCACATTTCTCTGCCTCATGGATACAGCCTCGGATATGACAGACGGGGAATAATACTTTACAATAAGGATATATTAAAACATGAGTTAATGCATTAGTTAAGCAGAATAAATCATTCATTCATATATCTTCGAAACATTAATTATTTGTATGTATGTTTACTAAGCCATCAAAAATGCATGAATAAATGATTTATAAAGCTGATATTTAATGTTAGTTAAAATCAAATCAAATCAAATCAAATCAAATTTTATTTGTCACATACACATGGTTAGCAGATGTTAAATGCGAGTGTAGCGAAATGCTTGTGCTTCTAGTTCCGACAATGCAGTGATAACCAACAAGTAATCTAACTAACAATTCCAAAACTACTGTCTTATACACAGTGTAAGGGGATAAGGAATATGTACATAAGGATATATGAATGAGTGATGGTACAGAGCAGCATACAGTAGATGGTATCGAGTACAGTATATACATATGAGATGAGTGTGTAGACAAAGTAAACAAAGTGGCATAGTTAAAGTGGCTAGTGATACATGTGTTACATAAGGATGCAGTCGATGATGTAGAGTACAGTATATACATATGCATATGAGATGAATAATGTAGGGTAAGTAACATTATATAAGGTAGCATTGTTTAAAGTGGCTAGTGATATATTTACATAATTCCCATCAATTCCCATTATTAAAATGGCTGGAGTTGGGTCAGTGTCAATGACAGTGTGTTGGCAGCAGCCACTCACACTGTTAGTGGTGGCTGTTTAACAGTCTGATGGCCTTGAGATAGAAGCTGTTTTTCAGTCTCTCGGTCCCAGCTTTGATGCACCTGTACTGACCTCGCCTTCTGGATGATAGCGGGGTGAACAGGCAGTGGTTCGGGTGGTTGATGTCCTTGATGATCTTTATGGCCTTCCTGTAACAACGGGTGGTGTAGGTGTCCTGGAGGGCAGGTAGTTTGCCCCCGGTGATGCGTTGTGCAGTCCTCACTACCCTCTGGAGAGCCTTACGGTTGAGGGCGGAGCAGTTGCCGTACCAGGCGGTGATACAGCCCGCCAGGATGCTCTCGATTGTGCATCTGTAGAAGTTTGTGAGTGCTTTGGTGACAAGCCGAATTTCTTCAGCCTCCTGAGGTTGAAGAGGCGCTGCTGCGCCTTCTTCACGACGCTGTCAGTGTGAGTGGACCAATTCAGTTTGTCTGTGATGTGTATGCCGAGGAACTTAAAACTAGCTACCCTCTCCACTACTGTTCCATCGATGTGGATAGGGGGTGTTCCTCTGCTGTTTCCTGAAGTCCACAATCATCTCCTTAGTTTTGTTGACGTTGAGTGTGAGGTTATTTTCCTGACACCACACTCCGAGGGCCCTCACCTCCTCCCTGTAGGCCGTCTCGTCGTTGTTGGTAATCAAGCCTACCACTGTTGTGTCGTCCGCAAACTTGATGATTGAGTTGGAGGCGTGCGTGGCCACGCAGTCGTGGGTGAACAGGGAGTACAGGAGAGGGCTCAGAACGCACCCTTGTGGGGCCCCGTGTTGAGGATCAGCGGGGAGGAGATGTTGTTGCCTACCCTCACCACCTGGGGGCGGCCCGTCAGGAAGTCCAGTACCCAGTTGCACAGGGCGGGGTCGAGACCCAGGGTCTCGAGCTTGATGACGAGCTTGGAGGGTACTATGGTGTTGAATGCCGAGCTGTAGTCGATGAACAGCATTCTCACATAGGTATTCCTCTTGTCCAGGTGGGTTAGGGCAGTGTGCAGTGTGGTTGAGATTGCATCGTCTGTGGACCTATTTGGGCGGTAAGCAAATTGGAGTGGGTCTAGGTGTCAGGTAGGGTGGAGGTGATATGGTCCTTGACTAGTCTCTCAAAGCACTTCATGATGACGGAAGTGAGTGCTACGGGCGGTAGTCGTTTAGCTCAGTTACCTTAGCTTTCTTGGGAACAGGAACAATGGTGGCCCTCTTGAAGCATGTGGGAACAGCAGACTGGTATAGGGATTGATTGAATATGTCCGTAAACACACGGCCAGCTGGTCTGCGCATGCTCTGAGGGCGCGGCTGGGGATGCCGTCTGGGCCTGCAGCCTTGCGAGGGTTAACACGTTTAAATGTCTTACTCACCTCGGCTGCAGTGAAGGAGAGACCGCATGTTTCCGTTGCAGGCCGTGTCAGTGGCACTGTATTGTCCTCAAAGCGGGCAAAAAGTTATTTAGTCTGCCTGGGAGCAAGACATCCTGGTCCGTGACTGGGCTGGATTTCATCTTGTAGTCCGTGATTGACTGTAGACCCTGCCACATGCCTCTTGTGTCTGAGCCGTTGAATTGAGATTCCACTTTGTCTCTGTACTGACGCTTAGCTTGTTTAATAGCCTTGCGGAGGGAATAGCTGCACTGTTTGTATTCAGTCATGTTGCCAGACACCTTGCCCTGATTAAAAGCAGTGGTTCGCGCTTTCAGTTTCACGCGAATGCTGCCATCAATCCACGGTTTCTGGTTAGGGAATGTTTTTATCGTTGCTATGGGAACGACATCTTCACGCACGTTCTAATGAACGTTAGTTAATATATAACCTTAAGTCCCAGCATCTAAACTAAACGCTTGTATAGAAACATAGTTAACACCCCAGATTGTGATACCAACACAGTCGCTACAGTGGGGTTAGTAACCATTACTCCATGAAAATAAAACTATTCAGTGTCATTTATCTTTAATTTCAAAAACAGAATTAGCATCAAGCTTAGCTAACTTTAGCTTTCTTGAAAGGCTAGCCTTCCTAAACAGTAGCTAGCTAACAGCAGACTTGGTGTAAATGTTGGCATTGAGCTTGAAAGACACTTTTATTTTGGTAGCTAAATGTTTGCTCTTGTTGTAAGCCATGCTCAAGGTCCTAAATACATTTCATAAGCGCCATCGACGAGACATTACTGTGCAGCCGTATTCATCGACCTGGCCAAGACTTTCGACTCTGTCAATCACCACATTCTTATTAGCAGACTCAACTGCCTCTCATTTGAGAAACCAAGGCTGGTTTACCACTACATTTACATTTACATTTAAGTCATTTAGCAGACGCTCTTATCCAGAGCGACTTACAAATTGGTGCATACACCTTATGACATCCAGTGGAACAGCCACTTACAATAGTGCATCTAAATCTTTTAGGGGGGGGGTGAGAAGGATTACTTACCCTATCCTAGGTATTCCTTGAAGAGGTGGGGTTTCAGGTGTCTCCGGAAGGTGGTGATTGACTCCGCTGTCCTGGCGTCGTGAGGGAGTTTGTTCCACCATTGGGGGGCCAGAGCAGCGAACAGTTTTGACTGGGCTGATAGAGTGCAGTGTGTGAAATTGGAGGGACAACTACTTCTCTGGCAGTCTCTATGGGGGTACCACAGGGTTCAATTCTTGGGCCGACTCTTTTCTCTGTATACATCAATGATGTCGCTCTTGCTGCTGGGGATTCTCTGATCCACCTCTACGCAGACGACACCATTCTGTATACTTCTGGCCCTTCGTTGGCCCTGTGTTAACTAACCTCCAGACAAGCTTCAATGCCATACAACTCTACTTCCATGGCCTCCATGCTCTTAAATGCAAGTAAAACTAAATGCATGCTCTTCAACCGATCACTGCCCGCACCTGCCCGCCCGTCCAGCATCACTACTCTGGACGGTTCTGACTTAGAATATGTGGACAACTACAAATACCTAGGTGTCTGGTTAGACTGTAAACTCTCCTTCCAGACTCACATTAAGCATCTCCAATCCAAAATTAAATCAGGAATCGGGGGTACCACAGGGTAGCTATGTAATATGCCAGGGAGATATGTATACTGTAGCTAAGAAAGTAATACTAAGTGTATGACTTGGTGGTGCACATGTAGCATATGACCTGTTTAAAAGAAATGTTGTAAGATCTTTCATTGTCTGCTTGTATGCCCCCTTTATTTATCCTACGGTTCTGACTTGGTGTACAGGGAGAACACTGTAAGAACGGCCCATGTTCTGAATTCTGTCGCTGTACATTTCAAAAGTTCTGAACAAATAGTTACATTGACTACGTCCGTCCTAGCTCACTCATTAATGTCTTAATCAGAATTACAGATTGCCTTTTATCCGCTTGTCGTCCCCTTATGCCATAGCTTGTATAGTTTGTACATCTCAGTAGAAATCACATTTGTTTAAACAAGTCAGCCATATCAGCTATGTTTTTTGAAAGGCAGTAAATGAGGCTGAATGAACTGTTTCACTGCTAGACAACTGCTCCCCCAGCTGCGGCTCGAGCTCAGCCCCGCTTCGCACCCCAGCCCGACTGACCCAGCCCTTAGAGCCAATCCTTATCCCGAAGTTACGGATCTGACTTGCCAACATCCCTTACGTACATTGTTCTAACATGCCAGAGGCTGTTTACCTTGGAGACCTGCTGCGGATATGGGTACGGCCTGGCACGAGATTTACACCCTCTCCCCCGGATTTTCAAGAGAGCTCACCAGACGCCACCAGAACCGCAACGCTTTCCAGGGCTTGGGCCCCTCTCTCGGGGTAAACCCATTCCAGGGCGCCCTGCCCTTCACAAAGAAAAGAGAACTCTCCCCAAGACCACCACAGGAATGGAAGACCCAGAGTTACCTCTGCTGCAGAGGATAAGTTCATTAGAGTTGCCAGCCTCAGAAATTGCAGCCCAAATAAATGCTTCACAGAGTTGAAGTAACAGACACATCTCAACATCACCTGTTTTTAGAGGAGACTGCGTGAATCAGGCCTTAATGGTCGAATTGCTGCAAAGAAACCACTACTAAAGGACACACATAAGAAGAAGCGACTTGCTTGGGCCAAGAAACACGAGCAATGGACATTAGACCGTAGAAATCATCTGTCCTTTCGTCAGATGAGTCCAAATTTGACAGTGTTGGTTCCAAACGCTGTGTCTTTGTGAGACGCAAAGTAGGTGAACGGATTATCTCCGCGTGTGTGGTTCCCATCGTGAAGCATGGAGAAGGTGTGATGGTGTGGGGGTGCTTTGCTTGTGACACTCTGTGATTTATTTAGAATTCAAGGCATGACTACCGCATCATTCTGCAGTGATATGCCAACCCATCATTTGTTTTTCAACAGGACAGTGACCCAAAACACACCTCCAGGCTGTGTGAGGGCTATTTGACAAAGAAGGAGTGATGGAGTGCTGCATCAGATGACCTGGCCTCCACAATCACCTGACCTCAACCCAATTGAGATGGTTTGGGGATGAGTTGAGTGAAGGAAAAGCAGCCAACAAGTGCTCAGCAAATGTGGGAACTCCTTGAAGACTGTTGGAAAAGCATTCCAAATGAAGCTGGTTGAGAGAATGCCAAGTGTGCAATGTTACTACGTGATTCAATATGTGTTATATCATAGTGTTAAAATAATGAAAATCCATAGAATGAGGAGGTGTATCCAAACTTTTGACTGGTTCTCTACGTCTAGAACTAAATATGTAATTTCATTATAGGTTGCCATTTTTCTCTTATTCCAAGCTTTATATAAAAATTCAGCAAATGTGAATATAGAATGGACAAAAATACATTTAACTTTCTCTTCATCACTCAGCCACAAAATGTCATGGTATACCTGGCTTTTCACTCGCGTAAATCGTGGTAGAAAGTGCAATAGAGTATTGAGTGAATTTCATTCTCTTCCTCTTCAAGGTAACAGTAGTTAGTCCTCTTCCATTTCATCACAATTACCGTCCTGTTTCAATACACAGGGGCAATAATCCTTTATCTTACCTGTGCACATAGGGACCTCCTGCTAGTTAGTAGGCTGTACATAGCATATCCCTTGCACATTAAATCGTTTTTAATCAAATAAAGGATTCTCAATTTAGCTTCATGATTAATGTCCTCCACCCATTCCTTTTCATATTACATCTTCAGTTGTTTTTGAATATTGTTTATGTCTCTCACCTCGCAGGGTTCCCAACCCATGTCCCCAGTTATTGCCAGTATAGGTGCAAACTTGTGGACAAAAAAAAAAAACATTTCTATGGCTGAGCTCTTTAATCACCACTTCATTAAGTCAGGATTCCTATTTGACTCAGCAATGCCTCTTTGCCCGTCCAAAGCTTCATCTCCCAGCCCTTCTAATGCCACTAGGCCTAGTGCCGTTCCATCTTTTCCCCCAGCTTTTCCCTGCAAGTGGTCACTGAGCCCGAGGTGCTAAAAGAGCTCCTTAAACTTGACCCTAAAAAAACATCTGGTCAGATGGTTTAGATCCTTCCTTCCTTTTAATGTTGCAGCCCCTATCATCGCAAAGCCTATCTCTCAACTTTTTTAACCTGTCTCTTCTCCCTGGGGATGTTCCCAATGCTTGGAAGGCAGCCTTTATTTAAAGGGCGAGATCAAGCTGATCCTAACTGTTATAGGCCAATTTCTATCCTGCCCTGCCGGAAAAATTTGTCAATAATCACCTGACTGTCTTCCTTGATGTCTATAGTGTTCTCTCTGGTATGCAATCTGGTTTCTGCTCAGGTTATGGATGTGTCACTGCAACCTTAATGATATCGCCACTGCCCTTGACTCTAGGAAATGTTGTGCTGCTATTTCTTTAGACATACTCTCAGCACAGATCGAAGCTGCAGGCTAAGGTTAAATCTAGACTATGTTAGGTTACGGAGATGTAATTTATAGGTCACCAGTAGGACACATCACTGCACTCTATACTCCCCAGTAAACTAGCCATCTGTGTGTACCCAGCGCAAGACCCACTGGTTGATGCTTATTTATAAAACCCTCTTAGGCCTCACTCCCTCCTATCTGAGATGCCTACTGCAGCCCTCACCTTCCACATACAACATCCGTTCTGCCAGTCACATTCTGTTAAAGGTCCCCAAAGCGTACACAAAACCTCTAATTATATTCGCTGACGACCTGCAGTTAAATTTAGGCACCAGTAGACGAGCTACTTAATTATGTAAACCACACCCCACCCTGCGAACACACCTTCTGCGATGTTGGTTACAATGTGGTACTAATTTAAATGAGGTAAAATAATAAGATATTACCACTGGTGTATTAAAATGAGAGATTTTGTGATGTCACAAAATTCCTTTTAATAATCCCACCTGAATCCAAGTGTTTGATATGGGGGAGGTGACCAGTAACTTTGTGATCAAACTTTATCAATGTTGAAGCAAAACATGATTTTGGCTGTGCAGGACCTTTTAATTCATCTCAATTTACAGAACTGTATTGTTGCATTTCATGGCTTCCTGTTTCACTGGGGGATAAAAAAAAGCGTAACATGCATGTAAAATCCAAAGAACTCACAAATGAAAGGAGACAAATGGTTGTTGACTTTCATAAATCAGGCAATTGGGACATGAAAACAACTGAAAAACCAAATACCACTATTTGGGTTTGAAGTAGTTTAAAACCACTGGAACAGTGGTACACTTGCCAGGTAGAGAACACATCTTGTCCCCACGCACAGAGAAGAAGATTGGGGGGGGGGGGGTGCAAAGTCCAAGGGCCATAGTTGGAGAATTACAGAAATTCCTCGCATCTTGGGGTCACCAAATCCTCAATTAGATACCCCCTCCATGACAATAGGCTATTTGGAGGGGTTACCATAAAAAGGCCTTTATTGAGAGCAACACCTAGAGTTTGCTAAACGTCATTAGCACTTGAATTGGAACCGGGTGCTATGGTCAGATAAGATGAAAATAGAGCTATTTTGCCACGCACTCCAGTGGTGGGTTTGGCCTCGACAGAAGGATGCATATGCGGAAAATAATCTAATACATACTGTAAAATATGGTGGTTGATAGTTGATGTTATTGGGGCTGTTTTGCTTCCACTGGTCCTGGAGCCCTTTTTTTAAGGTTAACGACCTCATGAACTCTCGTAGTAGTAGAACATTTTAGCCAAAAACCTGGTTGCCTCTGTCAGGAGGCTGAAACTTGGTCGCAAATGAAACTTCCATTAAGACAATGACCCTAGGCACACATCAAAATCCACAAAGAAATGGTTAATTGACCACAAAATCTCAATTTTGGACAATCTCTGGACTTGAACACCATTAAAAACCTGTGGTTTGAATTGCGGAGGGCAGTCGATAAACGCAGACCGAAGGATATCAAGGATCAGGAAGGTTTCTGTATAGAGCAATAGTGTGTTCTTACAATCTCATAAAACATTATAGAATAAGGCTAAGTGCCATTATCCTCACAACTGGAGGGTGCACAAAGTATTGAACACAAGGGTGCCAATCATTTTGACATCTTTTTAAAAATATATATTTCTTGTTAAAGAAAATATTTTGTTGTATTAGTATTTTATACAGTCATTTCCAATGTGACCGTAAAGCCTTCTGCATGCTTTGTTATGGCTGGCGTCTCACATACTACCTTTGCTTGAAAAACAAGAAAAGGCTGCAATAGTACTGTTTGTCCACCTTGAGACGCCGTAGCCACTTCCTCAAAATAGTCCGAATTAATCTAAGAAAACTCAAGAAATCTGTCATAATTTTGACATTTTGTAGAGGAGATCTTAGTCGCGCAATTTTACATTAAGACGTTTGGTGGAGTATTTTGCATGAACCATTTGTCTCTCGTTGAATGACAACAAACACATCATTGAAGAATCCCAACTGTTGACCAATCACCGATGAAGGGGCGTCGACTTCAGCTACCGACTTTGGCTTGCTTCTAGAAGAAAATGTGTTTGCATGAGCAGGTGAAAAAAACAGTAACAGTATCTTCCCATGTTGTTGCAGGTAGCTCTGTATATCTGGGAGAATGGCCACGGGCCTCGTCTGACGGCAGTCCCAGAGCTATGTACTGAGCCAGAACACTCTCCCACTGCCCAACACTGTGCTACCACCCTCAGGAGACCTGCTCCCCTGTGTGTAGGTACCAAGTTGTGCATACTGTACATCACAGGTCTATTCTTCACCATAGATCTAGGTCGAAATAATAGTACGTTTTTTGTTTCAGCTTACTTACTTGGTGCACTTGATTGGGGTTTAAATGGAATTGCACCAATGGAATAGTCACAAAAGTGCCAACCCCACCCACTAAATCCAAGTATTTTGGGGGGAAAGGATACATGCTTTGGACCCAAGTCTGCTCCACCCCTCAGGAACAATGATTGTGTCAGTCTTCATGCATGCAAACTATCAGAAGGTTGGAGAGGAATCTCAGGATGACTTCATTGCTCAAATATTTTTTCTCCCTCAAGTGATATTTTAAAGTACCGTCAAATCCTCTTCAAGTACTTTACATTCCTCTTATCTATCTATGACTATGCTGGCTCTCTCCTTTTAGTCCCCCTCCTACCCTTCTTCCCTCCTACCCTTCTTCCCTCCTACCCTTTATCCCTCCTACCCTTTCTCCTCCCCTGATCTATGACTTATCTGTCTCTCTCCTTTTAGTCTCCTTCCTACCCTTCCTCCCTCCTACCCTTTCTCCCCCTCTGATCTATGACTATGCCGGTTCTCTCCTTTTAGTCTCCCTCCGACCCTTTCTGCCTCCTTCTCTTTCTCCCCCTCTGATATATGGCTTTGCTGGCTCTCTCCTTTTAGTCTCGCTCCTACCCTTTCCCCCTTCTACCCTTTCTCCCTTGCTGATCTATGACTATGCTGGTTAACTCCTTTTAGTCTCCTTCCTACCCTTCCTCCCTTCTACCCTTTCTCCCCCTCTGATCTATGACTTTGCTGGTTCTCTCCTTTTAGTCTCCCTCCTACCCTTCCTTTCTCCCCATCTGATCTATGACTATTCTGGCTGGCTCTCTCCTTTTAGTCCCCCTCCTACCCTTCCTTTCTCCCCATCTGATCTATGACTATGCTTGCTCTCTCCATTTACTCTCCCTCCTACCCTTTCTCCCCATCTGATCTATGACTATGCTTTCTCTCTCCATTTAGTCTCCCTCCTAACCTTTCTCCCTCCTACCCTTTCTCCCCCTCTGATCTATGACTATGCTGGCTCTCTCCTTTTAGTCTCCCTCCTACCCTTCCTACCTTTTCTCGACATCTTCCCACTAACCTGGCCAGAGCTCTAATATGCAGAGAAGACAGAGATAACTCATAGGTCTGCATCCCAAATTGCACCCTATTCCCTTTATAGTATACTACTTTAGGCCAATTTGACTACTTTTGGCCAATTTCCTACTGGCCCTTGTGAAACGTAGTGTACTACATAGGGAATAGGGTGCCATTTGAGACACAGGCAGAAAGCCTTGAGCCTCACAGAGAGGCAGAGGACAACCTATAAGCAGGGTGTATGGCCTCCCTCTGGCAATCAGCCTGAGAGCCACAGACAGACATGCAGTAGACCTGATCACTTAAATTAACATGGCCAATTTACATTTCACTCTCAAATAATAACGCATGTGTCATCTGAAGGAACTTGTCCACATTCACAAGGTCTCTTCAACACGGGCAGGGAATTTGAAAAAGTTAGTGGTGCTTCAACAACAATAACAGCTCCCCTCTTGGGATGTATGTTCCATTACTAGGGAAACTCTGAGCCCTAAAATATATGTCTAATTCTTATATTCCTGCTTTTCTTACAGGGGGAGCCTGTAAAGAAGGAAGACATCTTTGTTGCTGTGAAAACTTGCAAGAAGTTTCATAGTGAGAGAGGTGAGTCAGACATTTGAAGCTCACCTGAAGCTCTGGGGTGGTTAAACTCAGACAGGGTCCATAATGTCAACATTTACTCTATTCTTCTAAGGGATGGGATGCATATTTAGCCTTTGAGATGTGTGCCTGGTAAAGTACTGACTCTGTGGTGGCCTGGTTTAACTCTCAGCACAAGATGTCAGTCACAAACTTGCTTTGTCACGGCGTAGAGGTGTATTGGTACCCCCCCCCCCGACAGCCTAACTGTTAATGTAGCTTTCATGGCAGCGCTGAGTCAGAAGTACCAGGAATCCATTAAAACTTAATGAGACAGATAACATTTTGCCGTTAGAATTTCGGAACCATCCGGAAAATTCTACATAAGCTCCAGCTGACATGTCGGTCACAGCTACTTGCTCTGATTATAATAATTACAGTCATCCTCAACTAACACACAGACAGAACTAAAAGGGACATTAGATGTATTTATGGCATGAGGGTTGGATGTGAAAAAATAGTATTTTGTAATTGACCATTTTTCCCCTCAGTTGCCTCCAGTCCTTTAATGCTTTTGACTCTTGACTCTTTCTGTGTTTTTATTTTATTTTTACAGGTCCAATTATTTTACATTGAACAAGGAAAAAAACTACAGAAACATCTATTGAAATATTTATTTCAAAAAGTTCTGTAAAAGACAATGCGTTTAACATTCATTATTAATCATTGCTGCACGTTTTCTGTGTACCGAAGCCTGATTCTACTTATTATTGTCTTGTGAAAGTGTTGAGCTGTATTGTTTTACCTGTCGTCCTGTTGTCCTGCCCCAGTCCCAGTGGTGAAGAAGACGTGGGAGAGAGAGGCATCTCTGTTGGAGTATTACAGTGACCACACTGACCCCTCCATACCTACCATTGACCTAGGAGTCCCCAACACAGAGAGAGGTGAGTTAGTCCAGGGCCTGTATCCATAACATCTCAGAGTAGGAGTGCTTGTCTAGGATCCGTTTAGCCTTTTAAATCATAATTATTAAGATTACATGGACATGTCTGACAAACCTTTATTTGGGAGTGTCCCTTTAACTCTGGCAGATGGCAAGTCTGATACGACAGGTACAGCAAGGCAACGTTTTACCAGTCTACCAAAGCACGGCACGTTGTATTGTGTTGTTGTTATTTAAACAAGAATAATTTGGCTTCCTGTCTGATCCTGCTATCATAACATTTGGGGAGAAACAAAGGGCTGTGGGCCTCTTTTTTTGCCACTCCTTATGAGGTTGTTAATTGAGTGTCTTGTTTGTGACTGACATACGGAATCTGCACATTTACTAAAACTTAAGCTCTCATCTCTTCCACGGTTCTCAATGTCAAACGAGAAAGACCAGATTGTTTTGTTTTTTCATGATTGCGACATGGGTCATTTTAATTCAGGACTCTTGTAACAGACTGCATCCATTGAAGTGTAAGATTTAGTTTTATCAGGTGGAAATGGACATATTTTAGGATAGTTTAGGAATGAATATGGAAACCTCAGATTCAACCAGTACCACTGCTCTGGGAGTAAATGACCATCCATTGACTTGAGTTTGATAGAAGAGGTCAACGTAAGCTTCATTATTCAACGCCATACTAAAACCAAAATCAAAAAAATATTTTATTTGTGTCCACATTCAAATGGTTAAAGTTGATTGTGATATGATTAAGAGAAAAAAATCTATATTTGGGCGTGATGCTGGCCTTAAAATGGTAGCACCCTATTTGAACTTTGATGTCATTTGACCCAATATTATGGCATTAGGATTAGCAATTTTATGCTGATTTGTATCAAATTACATTTAAAACAGTTGAGATTTAATTGTAAAATTACTTTGTATGAGTCTCATTTATGGTTTTCCAGAAGGATTGTAGTCTAATGTCGCCATCTCATTATTGGTTTCTCTGATTTTAACAACAGAAGTAGTGCCACCATTATCTACAGTTATTTTTTTATTTGTTTGAACCTTTATTTAACAAGGCAAGTCAGTTAAGACCAAATTCTTATTTACAATGACTGCCTACCCCGGCCAAACCCTAACCCGGACGACTCTGGGCCAATTGTGCTCCGCCCTATGGGACTCCCAATCACAGCCGGTTGTGATACAGCCTGGAATCGAACCAGGGTCGAACCGGGGTCTATAGTGACGCCTCTAGCACTGAGATGCTGCTCCACTCGGGAGCCCTACAGTGAGTCCGTCTACATCAATGCTAGAATTTTTATAATTTTGGTATCTAGTATTGTAATACTTAACCTGGTATCGGTATCCAGTGCAGGCTCCAGGCATAAGCGACATAAATTGTTGCTTAGGGACTGTTAGACATTTTCAGAACCGGGACCCGGACAAAAATGTGGGAGGATCATTATTTTTCCATTTTTATCTAGTCTAGGGAAAAGTCATGAAATTTGTAATCGATTTAAGAAAAATATTCCAAATTAGCTCCATAATATCGACAGAAACATGGCAAACGTTGTTTATAATCAATCCTCAAGGTGTTTTTCAAATATCTATTCGATAATATATCCGTCAGAACAATTCATTTTTCAGTAGGACCGATTGGAGTAATGGCTTCCTCCTGTATTTTACGCGAGAGTCACCCTGGGAGCCATCAGGTGACCATTTACGCAATGTAGCCGCCTACGGCTATTCTTCAACATAAATGCGTAAAACTACGTCACAATGCTGTAGAAAGCGTAAACTGGTTGACACATTCACAGCTCAATAGGGACTCATTGGAACACAGAGCTTTCAAAATATGGGGCACTTCCGGATTGGATTTTTCTCAGGCTTTCGCCTGCAACATCAGTTCTGTAATACTCACAGACAATATCTTTACAGTTTTGGAAACGTTAGTGTTTTCTATCCAAAGCTGTCAATTATATGCATATTCTAGCATCTTGTCCTGATTAAATATTCCGTTTAAAACGGGAACGTTTTTTTTCTCCCAAAAATGAAAATACTGCCCCTAGAGTCGCAACGGGTTAAATTCCTATATTGCCAGATGCTACCCCTCATTCTCTGCACATTTTTTTTTACCTTTATTTAGCTAGGCAAGTCAGTTAAGAATACATTCTTATTTTCAATGACGGCCTAGGAACAGTGGGTTTAACTGCCTGTTCAGGGGCAGTACAACAGATTTAAACCTTGTCAGCTCGGGGGTTTGAACTTGCAACCTTCCGGTTACTAGTCCAACTCTCTAACCACTAGGCTACCCTGCCACCCCAATATCATGTGCACCTGTGGTTTCAATCAAATGATCTATAACCTACAGCTATACTATTGGATATACTATTGGATATAGGCCTAGGCTATACAAAGTGCAAGTTTTATTTATGCGGAAATGTACTTCCTTCCTGAGTTTTGCGCTGCTGGGATGGTGTTAATAAAATTAGACAACACTGCATACACACTAATGAATAGGCTATCCCATTCATGATGGATAGGCTATCCCAATAACAATTATATCAGTGTGTGCTGATGTCCTGTTAAGTTAAAGTGGAAGAGCGTGAACATTTTGAGGAACGGAGGTAAACTTCAACTGGAGATTGGTGCTGAAAGTAGGCTAATTCAAGAAGGCTTAATTCATTTAAACAGTCTTCATTTTAATTCAACCTTTATTTAGCTTTAAAATGTTTTGTACTTGTACCCTTTTTTTCTCTCCAATTTCATGATATCCAATTGGTAGTTACAGTCTTGTCCCATCGCTGTAACTCCCCTACGGACTCGGGAGAGGCAAAGGCCGAGAGTCATGCGTCCTCTGAAACACGACCCTGCCAAACCGCACTGCTTCTTGACATGCTGCTTGCTTAACCTGGAACCAATGTGTCGGAGGAAACGCCATCCAGCTGGTGACCGAGGTCAGCTAGAGCGTGATGGGACATGGATATCCCGGCCGGCTAAACCCTCCCCTAACCCGGACGATGCTGTGCCAATTGTGCGTTGCATCATGGGTCTCCCGGTCACGGCCGGCTGTGACACAGCCTGGGATCAAACCCAGATCTGTAGTGATGCCTCAAAGACTTACGATGCAGTGCCTTAGACCACTGCACCACTCGCTACTAAGAGGTAGGCTCAGAGGTAGGCCTTGGGCTGTTACGGTAACTGTATTACCGCCACACTGGCAGTCAAATTCCACGTAACTGTTTAGTCACAGTAATTAGGCTTCTCCAAGCACTGATGCTGCTGATAGTCATTAGCAGCCTACAAAACTTGCTAACTGCCTGGTACTCAGCACTTCATTGTCCCTCTGACATCAATGCAAAATTTAATCGAAAATCTAATCAAACACTTCATGAGATCCCATGAGCTCATGGTCCAAAACATTTCTATAGGCTATGCAATTGCATGAGAAAATAGTTTTGATGGCCTCTATTAAAAAGAGGAGGACCCCATCAGCTTTTAGGCTACGCCTACTATATTTATTTCTCAACTTTCCTAATGTTAAGCACGTTGCTTCACTTTACGACAGGGGTATAGCCTACCTGGCTGGCATGAAAATGAACCACGGGAAAAGCCTCCTCCATTCGCTATATAAATGCATAGATGACATTAATTTTTTCCCATGCCCCTGTTCTGAGACATGTGCACGATAATGGTTCATTCTAAATCAAAACTAATTTCACACATATTATGTAGTTTATGTAAAGACAAAATTAAATTAAGAATACTCTGTGTGACAATATTAGCCTATAACTTGTGAATGATGTATTATCAATGATGCCCAGCTTGTGCAGTAAGGCAAGAAACACGGCATGCCTATTTTTTTTGCTACTTTTTAAAATCATAGTCGCACACCTCATGTAGCTTAGCCCATAAGCCTATATGTTTTGATAAGGTTTGTATCACAACTAAAGTGGCCAAATAACTTAGCACATTTGCCATCATTTTTAAGAACCGTGTTTTTACGCTAATTGATTGCATTTTGGAACATTGGCGCTTATAGCCTACTGCCACGTGCGCATTACTGCTCTTATAATGAGACGAAATAGCTTAATAGTTTATCAACATTTTAAGCTAAACATTCTGATCTGTTGCATCAGCCTCATTGCTTTTTTGATGCGAGTAGTTGTATTCATTTGCGATCTATCGCATCCAACTCCCAGAGTACGTTTGGAATATTTATTTCTTCTTCAGAAGGACAAGTTGACCAATAGAATAGGTCAACTTTTGTACTAGTAGATTGACATAGGCTAGTGCTTTTGTTGTTCGTTTGGTCTACGTCTTCTGTATGCATCTCGGAATTCGATAAGAGTGTCTGACTTCATTCACTTGTAGCCTACTTCTTAGCTGAGACATCTGTGAGAAGGACCCACGTGACGGGTATTAGCTAATTAGAATTGAGATATTGGAGAGAGCCATGTGAGTGAGATGTGCTTCGGAGCACGGTAGCCGGAAGGGAATTATAATTATTATATTCAGCCCAAGGGCAAAACGTCCACTTTGGCCGCAAAAGACATAGATTTTCAGGGGGAATTAGGGCAACACGAGGGATGCCGGCAGGATGTTCGAGGCTTGGTGCGAGTATTATCAAGTGCTGGACAATATTTTTTAAATATTTTTTTTCACCTTTTATTTAACCAGGTAGGCCAGTTGAGAACAAGTTCTCATTTTCAACTGCGACCTGGCCAAGATAAAGCAAAGCAGTGCGACAAAAACAACAACACAGAGTTACACATAAACAAACGTACAGTCAATAACACAATAGAAAAATCTATGTTCATTGTGAAAATGTAGAAGAGTAGAGAGGCAAGGCAATAAATAGGCCATTAGAGGAGAAATAATTACAATTTAGTATTAACACTGGAGTGAGGGATGTGCAGATGATGATGTGCAAGTGGAGATACTGGGGAGCAAAAGAGCAAGAGGATAAGTAACAATATGGGGATGAGGTAGTCGGGTGTGCTATTTACAGATGGGCTGTGTACAGTGATCGGTAAGCTGCTCTGACAGCTGATGTTTAAAGTTAGCAAGGAAGATAAAACTCCAGCTTCATTTAAGGAGGGGCTTTACCGAGCAAAGGCTTATAGACGACCTGGAGCCAGTGAGTTTTCCAACGAATATGAAGTGAGGGCCAGCCAGCGAGAGCATACAGGTCACAGTGGTGGGTAGTATATGGGGCTTTGGTGACAAAATGGATGGCAATGTGATAGACTACATCCAGTTGGCTGAGTAGTTGGAGGCTATTTTGTAAATGACATCGCCGAAGTCAAGGATAGGTAGGGTAGGATAGTCAGTTTTACAAGGGTATGTTTGGCAGCATGAGTGAAGGAGGCTTTGTTGCGAAATAGGAAGCGATTCTAGATTTAATTTTGGATTTGCATTGGAGAGGCTTAATGTGAGCCTGGAAGGAGAGTTTACAGTCTAACCAGACATCTAGGTATTTGTAGATGTCCTCATATTATAAGTCAGAACCGTCCAGAGTAATGATGCTAGTTGGGCGGTAGGGTGCGGACAGCAATTGGTTGAAGATCATGCACTTAGTTTTACTAGGATTTAAAAGCAGTTGGAGGCCACCAAAGGAATGTTGTATGGCACTGAAGCTTGTTTGGAGGTTTGTTAGCATAGTGTCCAAAGAAGGGCCAGATGTATACAGAATGGTGTCGTCTGCATAGAGGTGGATCAGCGAATCACCAGCAGCAAGAGCGACATCATTGTTATATACAGAGAATTGATCCCTGTGGCACCCCCATAGAGACTGCTAGAGGTCCGGACAACAGGCCCTCTGATTTGACACACTGAACTCTATCTGAGAAGTAGTTGAGAAGCCAAGGCTATTGAGTCTGCCGATAAGATTCCTGTGATTATCAGGGTAGAACGCCTTGGCCAGGTCGATGAAGACGGCTGTCTTTTATCGATGGCGGTTATGATATCGTTTAGGACCTTGAGTGTGGCTGAGGTGCACCCATGATCAGCTCGGAAACCAGATTGCATAGTGGAGAATGTACCGTGGGATTTGAAATGGTCGGGGATCTGCATGTTAACTTGGCTTTTGAAGATTTTAGAAAAGCAGGGCAGGATGAATATAGGTCTGAAACAGTTTGGGTCTAGAGTGTCTCCCCCTCTGAAGAGGGGGATGACCTCGGCAGCTTTCCAATCTTTGGGGATCTCAGATGATACGAAAGAAAGGTTGAACAGTCTAGTAATAGGGGTTGCAAGAATTTTGGCGGATAATTTTAGAAAGATAGGGTCCAGATTGTCTAGCCCAGCTGATTTGTAGGGATCCATATTTTTCATAACTTTCAGTACATCAGCTGTCTGGATTTGGGTGAAGGAGAGGCGCGGGTGGGGCTTGGGCAAGTTGCTGCAGGGGATACTGAAATGTTGGCCAGGTCAGGGGTAGCCAGGTGGAAAGCATGGCCAGCCATAGAAAAATGCTTATTGAAATTCTCGATTATTGTGGATTTATCGGTGGTGACAGTGTTTCCTATCCTCAGTGCAGTGGGAAGCTGTGAGGAGGTGCTCTTATTTTCCATGGACTTTACAGTGTCGCATAACTTTTTGGAATTGGTGCTACAGGATACAAATTTCCTAACTGACTGAGTATATTGGTTCCTGACTTCCCTGGAAAGTTGCATATCGCGGGGGCTATTTGATGCTAATGCAGAACGCCACGGGATGTTTTTGTGCTGGTCAAGGGCAGTCAAGTCTGGGTTGAACCAAGGGCTATATCTGTTCTTAGTTCTACATTTTGTTGAATCGGCATGCTTATTTAAGAAGATGAGGAATGCACTTTAAAGAGCAACCAGGCATCCTCTACTGACGGGATGAGGACAGTATCCTTCCAGGATACCCGGGCCAGGTCTCTTAGAAAGGCCTGCTCGCTGAAATGTTTTAGGGAGCGTTTGACAGTGATTTGATTGTTTGATTGTTAATGAGAGACTGATGAAGTGTGTGCAGCTTCAACAAGAAACAAATCAGAGCTCATGCCTTTCATGCAACGTTTTTCAAAACATCATTAGAGTCCCACCATGCAGCTTTAGAATGTATTAAAATATAAACATACAGTGCATTTGGAAAGGATTCAGACCCCTTGACTTTTTCCACATTTTGTTACGTTACAGCCTTATTCTAAAATTGATTCAATAAAAAGATGTCATCATCAATCTACACACAATACCACATAATGACAAAGCAAAAACACTTTTGGGGGAATTTCTGGAAAATGCATAAAAATTTAAAGACTGAAACACATTATTTACGTAAGTATTCAGACCCTTTGCTATGAGACTCGAAATTGAGCTCAGGTGCATCCTGTTTCCATTGATCATCCTTGATGTTTCTACAACTTCATTGGACTCCTGTCGTAAAGCAAAAACCAAACCATGAGGTCAAAGGATTTGTCCGTAGAGCGCAGAGACAGGATTGTGTCAAGGCACAGATCTTGGGAAGGGTACCAAAAGAATTCTGCAGCATTGAAGGTCCCCAAGAACACAGTGGTCTCCATCATTCTTAAATGGAAGCAGTTTAGAACCTCCAAGACTCTTCCTAATGCTGCCCGCCCGGCCAGACTGAGCAATCGAGGGAGAAGGACCTTGGTCGGGGAGGTGACCAGAAACCTGATGGTCACTCTGACAGAGCTCCAGAGTTCCTTTGTGGAGATGGGAAAAGTACAACCAGAAGGACAACCATTTCTGCAGCACTCCACCAATCAAGTATTTATGATAGAGTGGTCAGACGGAAGCCACTTCTCAATTAAAGGCACATGACAGTCTTCTTGGAGTTTGCCATAAGGCACCTAAAGGACTCTCAGACCATGAGAAACAAGATTCTCTGGTCTGATGAAACCAAGATTGAACTCTTTGGCCTGAATGCCAAGCGTCATGTCTGGAGGAAACCTGGCACCATCCCTACGGTGAAGGATGGTGGTGGCAGCATCATGCTGTGGGGATAGGTGGACGGCAAAAACTACAGAGAGATCCTTGATGAAAACCTGCTCCAGAGCCCTCAGGACCTTAGACTGGGGCGAAGGTTCACCTTTCAACAGGACAACGACCTAAAGCACACAGCCAAGACAACGCAGAAGTTGGCGATGGGACAAGTCTGAATGTCTTTGAGTGGCTCAGCCAGAGCCCGGACTTGAACCCCATCAAACATGTCTGGAGAGACCTGAAAAGAGCTGTGCAGTGACGCTCCCCATCTAACCTGACAGCTTGTGTGGATCTGCAGAGACGACTGGGAGAAACACCCCAATACAGGTGTGCCAAGCTTGTAGCGTCATACCCAAGAAGAATCGAGGCTGTAATCACTGCCATAGGTGCTTCAACAAAGTACTGAGTATATAGGGTCAGGGCCACAGTGTCTCCCAACCCCCCGTCTCAGCCTCCAATATCTATGGTGCTGTAGTCTATTTGCCGGGGGGCTAGGTTCAGTCTTATCTGGTGTTATTCTCCTGTCTTATCCGGTGTCCTGTGTGAATTTTAAGTGTACTCCTTCTAATTTTCTCTCTCTCCCTTTCTTCCTCCATTCCGGAGGACCTGAGCCCTAGGACCATGCCTCAGGACTACCTAGTCTGATGACTCCTTGCTGTCCCCAGTCCACGTGGTTGTGCTGCTGCTCCAGTTTCAACTCTTCTGCCTGAGGATATGGGGGGGACTGGCCTGCCCTCAGAGCCTGGTTCCGCTCTAGATTTCTTCCTTGGTTCCTGCTTTTCTAGGGAGTTTTTACAAGCCACCGTGCTTTTACATCTGCATTGCTTGCTGTTTGGGGTTTTAGGCTGGGTTTCTGTATAGCACTTTGTGACATCTACTGATGTGAAAAGGGCTTTATAAATACATTTAATTGATTGATTTGTTGAATACTTATGTAAATGTGATATTTCAGCATTTTTCATTTGTGTGCAAACATTTCTATAAACCTGTTTTTTCTTTGTCATTATCGGGAATTGTGTGTAGATTGATGATGCAATAAAATAAATATATATATATTTTTTTAGAATAAGGCTTTAATGTAACAAAATGTGGAACAGTCCAGGGGTCTGAATATTTTCCGAATGCACTGTATAGTCCAATGTTTATAGCACAATTAAAGTTGCATAAATAACTCAATTAAGCATATAGTTTATTTGTTAACGGCTCAAGACAGAATAGCCGCATGTGCGCATTCCCTCATCGTTTTGGAGAAATATTTATTTTATTCAGCTTTGTTCAATTGTATTCTACATACTATAAAATAATGACACGGAATAATAAGCAAGCCTTATCTGCTAAATAAACTGCTAAACTAAACTAGTGTCGCCCACAGCCATATGGCATAGTCAGATCAGGACCCAACAAAAGGACAACTCAGAGTATGCTATTCTGTTCTTCTGAAATAGACTACACTTTCTTCTTATCGTGCTTCTTTAGACCTGTCTAAAATGAATAAAGGCTACATTACATGGATTTATTAGACTTTTAAAAATGTAGATGTTCCAAAGGTCTGCCTCAGTAGCTTGTCGGATATGTGTGGAAGCCAGGAGATGCTAAATGTATTTATGTTAATTAATGTCAGTTATTTTCTTGACAATCACAGGCTGACAAAATGTCATGACTGCCACAGCCCGAGGTAGCCCTATCTGCATTACCAGTAGTGGGTTAGGCTAAATAAATGCAACACAATAGAGATAATTAAAAGAATAATGATAAAGGAACCGAAATAGGCTGGATAGATCATGCCCAGAGCTCATGGTTAAGTGGTAGCAGAGCAAAATTGGAGCTGGAGAGTGGGCCAACACTCCAAACTTTTTAAAATCCTCTCAGCGCTCCAGCCAAATTACGCATGCGCGCCTCCTCGATCTACTCTGCTCACATGCACTGGTGTTGTATAACAAAAATATTATTATTGTCTCCATTCATTTAAAAGGATGTAGAATTGCATGAAATGTGTTTTTAAAATAATATTTCTTCTTGGATCATGCAATGCCTTTATTACACTGAACAAAAATATAAACGCAACATGCACCGATTTCGAAGGTTTTACAGTTCATATAAGGTAATCAATCAGACAATTGAGATCAATTCATTAGGCCCTAATCTATAGATTCACATGACTGGGAATACAGATATGCATCTGTTGGTCGCACATACCTTGAAACAATAAGTTGAGGCGTGGATCAGAAAAACAGTCCGTATCTATTGTGACCACCATTTGCCTCATGCAGTATGACATATCTCCTTCACATAGAGTTTATCAGTGTGTTAATTGTGGCCTGTGGAATGTTGCCCCACTCCACTTCGATGGTTGTGCAAAGTTGCTGGATATTGGCAGGAACTGGAACACACCGTCGTACACATCGATCCAGAGCATCCCAAACATGCTCAATGGGTGACATGTCTGGTGAGCATGCAGGCCATGGAAGAACTAGGACATTTACGGCTTCCAGGAATTGTGTACAGATCCTTATGACATGGGGCTGTGCATTATCATGCTGAAACATGAGATGATGGCGGCAGATGAATGGCACGACAATTGGACTCAGGATCTCATCACGGTATCTCTGTGTTTTCAAATTCCCATCGATAAAATGCAATGGTTTTTGTCTGTAGCTTTTGCCTGCCCCACCATAACCCCACTGCCACCATTGGGCACTCTATTCACAACGTTGACATCAGCAGACCGCTCACCCACACGACGCCATTTGCCATCTGCCTGGTACAGTTGAAACCGGGATTCATCTGTGAAGAGCACACTTCTCCAGCGTGCCAGTGACCATCGAAGGTAAGCATTTGCCCACTGAAGTCGGTTAAGACACAAAAATGCAGTCAGATCTAGACCTTGGTGAGGATGATAAACACATAGATGTGCTTCCCTGAAACGGTTTCTCACAGTTTGTGCAGAATTTATCAGCTTTCCGGGTGGCTGGTCTCAGACGATCCCGCAAGTGAAGAAGCCCGATGTGGAGGTCCTGGGCTGGCTCTGCGATTATGAGGCTGGTTGGGCGTACTTCCAAATTCTCTAAAACGATGTTGGAGGTGGCTTATGGTAGAGCATTGCACATTCAATTATCTGGCATCAGCTCTGGTGGACATTCCTGCAGTCGACATGCCAATTGCACACTCCCTCAACTTGAAACATCTGTGGCGTTGTGTGACAAAACTGCACATTTTAAAGTGGCCTTTTATTGTCCGTAGCACAAGGTGTGTAATGATCATGCCGTTTAATCAGCTTCTTGATACGCCACACCTGTCAGGTTGATGTATTATCTTGGCAAAGGAGAAATGCTCACTAACAGGGATGTGCACAAAATTAGAGAATTAAGCTTTTTCTGCATATTAAATATGTCTGGGATCGTTTATTTCAGCTCATGAAACATTTGACCAACAATTGACATGTTTCTTTTATATTTTTTGTTCAGTGTACAAAGGAGATCTTTCACCCTACCCTTGTCCTCTGGGGTCTGAGAACACACAACCTTCTGGCCCGCAGCCCTACGCTAAAATAATTGCTACGTTGCCATGTAATGCTTGTAAGACATGCACTTTTAGAAACTGTTCTATCTAAGGCTCTGGTCTGTCCTAGGAGTTAGGGTGTTCTCTGCTATCCACTATATGTTTTAATTATTATTGTTGGTGTAGGGCAGGGTCACTTGTTTGTTTTTTCAAGCGTTCAGGGAGGGTCAGGTAAAAAATATATAATTATTGAAGGGAAGGCCATCCATTTTTATTTAAAAGAGATCCAATTTCCTCCAGGTATCCCTCATTAAAAATATTTGTATTACATTTTTTAGAACTCAGGGTCTCAACTTACTGATGAAAGTTAGAATAGTAGAATAGACGAGGTGTAATTTTTCTCATTATGTCAGTCACTGACAGTCACTCAATTAATTTACTGAGAAAAATGTCAGCTAATAATTTTTGGGTGGTAAGTTAGTCGAGCCAGGTATCTAGTAATCATTGGCTGAATACCAACCGAGCATGCAGAGCAGGTGCCCAGGGGCCCCCATTGATTTTGTCAGTTACTCCCACTCCGATTTCATTAACATGACATAAGTTTTGGCAAAATGTGTAGAATTGCAGGAATTTAACTTTAGAACTGCAAAGATGTATCACCACCCCATGGCAATATGTGTAATATTGCAGAAAGCTTCATTTAAAGGACCTACATATCATATTGTTGCATTGTAATTTCAGAAAATGTCCGAATCAGTTAACGTACAGAGCCACTCAAATTGATTGGAGTCACAAAAATTGATTGGGCCTGAGACGCACACAAACCGATTGTGACACAATCCTGGTGGGACCTCTACCCAAGAACAACGGAAGACACCAATACATCCTGGTTATTCTGGATTATGCCACCAGGTACCCGGAAGCCATTCCCCTGCGCACCAAGGGAATCGAGGGAATCGCACATGAGTTAGTCATGCTGTAGGCATCCCCAATGATATAAACCGACCAGGGATCCCCGTTCATGTCACGAATCATGAAGGATCTATGCAAAGTAATGAAAATAACCCAGTTGCACACCACTGTCACAGACCGATATTTTTTATATATTTGCAAAAATGTGTGTAGTTTGCTGAAAATGTTTTATTCAACTTATTTTAGAATAAGGCTGTAACTTTAGCAACATGTGGAAAAAGGGAAGGGGTCTGAATACTTTCTGAATGCACTGTATATCCCACAGTCGACCCTAAATTGTGATCGACGTGCACAATTATTAACTTCAATTGTGCATTGATGTCAATGGTTCTAGTTCTAGATCTCAAATTCTAGTTTTAGTTCTCAAATTAAGATTCAGCCCTTTAATGCAATCTTGTGTCATACAGAAAAAGAAACGGTACTTTGTGTGTGTTGTTCTACAGGTCATTGTGGGAAGACGTTTGCCATCTTGGAGAGGTATATCAGCGATGCGGTGCCAAAGACGAGCTGGCTGCTGGTGGTGGATGATGACACACTCATCAGGTAAAGCTGTCAGTATGTACACACACACACACACAGACACTAAGGCCGATGGTGTGTCTGAGTGATAGTTCCTCCAAAATGTGTGTCTTCACTTATGCCAAAACCCCTGATGCAGTGAAAAACTGTCAAATAAAAAAAATGTAAGAACTCTTCAAGACTGCCTCCTGAGGGCACAGTCAGCAAACTGATTCTTTTTTATTTAGTGTGGAAGTTAAGTTACCAGATGTAGAGAGCAGTGGAGTCTAAATTTAAGTGGGGGGTTTTGATGAGGAATATCCTACCTGTTGTACGTGTCTGTGTATGTGTGTGTATTGTGTGAGTATTGTGTGATGAGAGAGAATATATGTGTGTGTGTGTGTGCATGCGTGAATGGTGCATGCATGCACACGTGTTTGTTTGTACATGCATGTGTACCTGATGAGTGTGAGTGTATGCCCTCCCCAGCCTGCCCAGACTGCAGATGCTGTTGAGCTGTTACAACCCCTCTGAACCGGTGTGTCTAGGGGAGAGATACGGCTACGGGCTGGGCCAGGGAGGCTACAGCTACATCACCGGAGGAGGGGGGTGAGTCACTTACAGCTTCTACTTCCCAAATGGCACCCCATTCCCTACATAGTGCAGTACTTTTGATGGCCCTGGTCAAAAATGCTGTATTAATCCTCTAGTGAATAGGGTGCCTTTTGGGACTCAGCTAGCATCTCTGACACAGACATTTTGGATGCAGAATTTTATGTTAATTGAAACAGAACCCATCTTTATAGAGCATTGGTTCTCAACTACGATCCTCGAGGACCCTTAACTAGAGGTTTTCATGATTCCAACAGACCCAGAATTCCGAGACCCGCCCAGGGACCCGAGCGGATCCAAGTCCTAAATTCTTTCTTTTGTCTCGGATCTGGGTCAGATCTGATGTAACTGTCACATGTCTCTTGTATGTGCAACTAAAATAGATTTGCCGACTGGGCCTGATTGGACCTGTCTGATGTGATGAGAACTGCGCAAGATTGTCTGTCAGCTAACTGCAACTCAATAAAACGTATAGCTTATGTCCAACTGAAACTGGTCCCGGCCGCTCACCTCACGTGCGCCTGCTGCTGAGGAGAGAGAGAGTAAGAGGAGCCTTGGCCTATAGGCTACTCTTGATTGCACAGATGGAGGCCTTTTTTTAATTAGGTCAAATGGAAGTTAGAGTAGAAAGATTATAGTGAAAAGAACTGACCATCCTACCCATCCTTGACTTCGGCGATGTCATTTACAAAATAGCCTCCAACACTCTACTCAACAAACTGGATGCAATCTATCACAGTGCCATCCGTTTTGTCACCAAAGCCCCATATACTACCCACAACTGCGACCTGTATGCCCTCGTTGGCTGGGCCTCGCTTCATACTCGTCGCCAAACCCAATGGCTCCAGGTCATCTACAAGTCTCTGCTAGGTAAAGCCCCACCTTATCTCAGCTCACTAGTCACAATAGCAGCATCCGTAGCACGCGCTCCAGCAGGTATAGAGTGGGGCAAAAAAGTATTTAGTCTGCCACCAATTGTGCAAGTTCTCCCACTTAAAAAGATGAGTGAGGCCTGTAATTTTCATCATAGGTACACTTCAACTATGACAGACAATCACATTGTAGGATTTTTAATGAATTTATTTGCAAATTATGGTGGAAAATAAACTTTTGTTATTGACCAAATACTTATCTCAATACTTTGTTATATACCCTTTATTGGCAATGACAGAGGTCAAACGTTTTCTGTAAGTCTTCACAAGTACTTATTTTCCACCATAATTTGCAAATAAATTCATTAAAAATCCTACAATGTGATTTTCTGGAGAAAAAAATTCAATTTTGTCTGTCATAGTTGAAGTGTACCTATGATGAAAATGACAGGCCTCTCATCTTTTTAAGTGGGAGAACTTGCACAATTGGTGGCTGACTAAATACTTTTTTGCCCCACTGTATCTCACTGGTCACCCCCAAAGCCAATTCTTCCTTTGGCCGCCTTTCATTCCAGTTCTCTGCTTCCAATGACTGGAACGAACTCCAAAAATCACTGAAGCTGGAGACTCTCCCAGAATAATATATAATAATATATAATAATATAGAATCTCCCTCACTAGCTTTAAGCACCAGCTTAAAGGTCCACCCGGAAATGAGTTACCTCTTGTTTGTTTAGCCATTGTCATGGGAGAAATTAATAGAGTTCTGGGATAAATGCCGAAAATAAGGTCTAAGGTTAACACAGGCTTAGGAAATCTTACACAGGGCATTCGGAAAGTACTCAGACCTCTCAACATATTTTGTTACGTTACAGCCTTGTTCTAAAATGGATTACATTTTTTAAAATCCTCATCAACATATACACAATACCCCATAACAAAGCAAAAAATGTTTTGTAGATTTAAAAAAATTCAAATTTAGAAGTATTCAGACCCTTTGCTATTTCGAGCACAGGTGCGTCCTGTTTCCATTGATCATCCTTAAGATGTTTCGACAACTTGATTGGAGTCCACCTGTGGTAAATTCAATTGATTGGACATGATTTGGAAACGCACATAGGTCCCACAGTTGACAGTACATGTCAGAGCAAAAACCAAGTCATGTTTAGTGCCCTGGGGAAGAATACTAAACATTTCTGCAGCATGGAAGGTTCCCCAAGAACGCCGTGGCCTACATCATTCTTAAATGGAAAAAGTTTGGACTCTTCCTGGGGCGGCAGGTAGCCAGCCTAGTGGTTAGAGCATTGGGCCAGTAACCGAAAGGTTGCTAGATCGAATCCCCGATCTGAAAAGGTACAAATCTGTCGTTCTGCCCCTGAATAAGGCAGTTAACCCACTGTTCCTAGGCCGTCACTGTAAATAAGAATGTGTTCTTAACTGACTTGCTGAGTTAAATAAAAAAAAGTTGAACGGTGTTTCCTTCAACACATTGGTGTGGCTGGCGGGTGGGTGTTAAGAAGCGCTGTTTGGCGATTCATGTTTTAGAGGACGCATGACTCGACCTTCGCCTCCCGAGCCCGTTGGGGAGTTGCAGCGAGGAGACAAGATATTGGGGAGAAAAGGGGGCTAAAAAAATTGAAGAAAATTGAAGTAAATAAAAAACTACAACTTTTGGGACGGTTTTGTGTGGTATGGCTATTATTAGGCTATAACCCTACTGCAGGCCTATGACATGAAGACAGTGGGCACCGGCGCTCCAACTGTCAGTTGAACTTGAGGTGAGGAAGACTGTTTCAGGCCTACCAGAGTTACTCCTGTAATCTAACAACATAATGCTGGTCTTTATACAAAAATATTCTGGTAGAAAATGTTTCAAAATAGCCTCCTTCTATATGCCAATATCTGTATAGCAGTAGTAGCCTATTTCACAAGGATAAAGAAATGCATGTTGGAAACATGGCCCTGGCATATCTCAATCTTTCTCTGTCTCTAGGGCTAAGCTTCTCTTCCTTCATATTTGAACATTTTTATATCATACAGTATAACTATAGGCCTATATGCTTGCAATACCTTGATGCATTTCCGTTCAAATCTCTTACAGCTGAAACGTGAGGTGGACAATTATTGTTTTAGGAAAGTAAAAAACAATAAAACAATAGGCTATAAAGTTTTTAATATGCTACACATCGAAACACAACAAATCTTTATTTTTATAGACAGTTTTTAAGCACACAACTGTCGATCATTTGGCCAATATTGCTTTTTTATTGATGGCTCTGGCATTCGAAGGTCTCTTTTGATTTCTACTCTCGGATCTGAACGGGTCTCTCTGTCCTCGGGTCCATTTCGGAACGGGTCTCCATTTTTTTTCCATTTATGCATATCGGGTCGAGTGGGAAAGCCACGGATCCATTTCGGAACGGGTCCAACTTTTTGGACCCATGAAGACCTCTACCCCAACAGTGCATGTTTTTATTGTATCCCCAGACAAGCACACCTGATTCAACTTGTCAATTAATCATCGAGCCTTCAATGAGTTTGTCCAGGGCTACAACAAAAATGTGTGCTTTTGGTGGTACTCGAGGACCGGAGTTGGGAACCACTGTTTTAGAGGAAGTGTAGTAGTGGTAGGGTTGGTGTTGAACTGTGTATACACTGCAGGAGGAACTATGTTTAGAACAAATCCATTAGCAATCTCTCAAACACCCGTGTTTGCAGTTTTGTCTACAGATACTTATCTTCAATTACTTGTATTTTTTCTGAATGGCCTGTGCCTTGTTTCTCTGTAATGAGTTTCTGGTGTAATTTTGCATTCTCACTTCAAATCATTGCCATGGATTTGACTGGATTATTAGATCAAAATATAACAACAATATAATAGAATATACGACCGACATAAATGTAGTCAAATTGGCCAATTGCAACCACGATTGGCCACCTAGATCATCTCGTTAAACCATCAATATGCGCTAAAATCACCCTACAGCTGATATCAGTTGCAACCATCATCCGCCACCAACTTACCATTTCCATAAAGGGTCCGCATACTAGGTTTGCTGTTTGTCCCTCAAGACACCGTTGCCAGTACACTTCCTCAAAATAGTCTGAATTTGCCGATGTCTTAGTTGCGCAATTTTACATCTAACTAAGATGTTTGGGGCAGTATTTCTCAAGTGAAATTTGCATGAAAACAAGTCGTCTCTCGCTGAATGACAGACACTTAATTGAAGAATCCTTACTGTTGACCGATCACAGACGAAGGGGCGTAGACTTTGGCTACCAAAGTTCAGCTTGCCTCAAGAAAAATAATGTCCACGAACAGCCAAAAAAATACCTTGGCTAAGACCAATATGAACAAAAAGATTTGTCATAAATGTTGTCATAATGTATGCACCGTTTCAGATGGGAAGCCTGGTTTCCGGATGTCTCTTTTATCTTTAATGCAACCAACATTTTTCAAGATGATTTTGCCCTCTGGTGGGTAGCATCATCGGAACTTGCAATTTTAAGGGTGATTTATCGATTTGACAATCGTTCTGTAACACTGAAAGTATTTAATGTCCTTGTTTACCACGGAAAATCTACTATGGCAATGTAGCCTACCCTTTCCAATTTATGTAAACCATTAATGATTTTACTTGTCTGAATCGAAAATGCCCAATACTTATCAAGAGTGGAAAAGGAAATACTCCTGAGCTGTAGGCTACACATTTGATATTTGAAACAAAATTGTGATTGTGTCGTATTTTGAATCAAATAATATTGTATTCATATATTGTGAGGATAGTGGAGATTATTTATTTTAAGCTATTTGTAGAACAACTTGATAAAACTCAATAGTGAACCTTTATAATGTCATACAGGGCTACTATACAAAATAGTCATTATTGTAGTCTACTTTATTGAAGAAACAATGTCTGAATTGGAAGGAAATGTGGTAGGATGAGTAATTTGTTCTTATTTGGAAGTTGTTATCCAAAGAAACAGATGCCAAGTGTTTCATTTTATGATATTTGTATTGTCTATCACACATCATCAATATCACTTTCATTTACAATGTGGTCGGCTAATTAATAAAACATTTGATTTGAAAAACGTTATTTTCGCAAAGTTATAATCGTCGTAATGACATTTCCAGTCTGATCATTTTATTTCAGTTGTAATATGTCACATTCTTCCGTTCATCTTTTTCATATTGCGATGTCCTTGTTCCTAATAGGATGATTTTTCATTGGGGCAGGAAGTGAAGGCAGACTGACCATTTCCCATGTAATTTTCACTGTCTAGTATCAAGCTTGTTTGACACCATAACAGCGTCAGATCAGCAGGTCTAGTAGTTTATTGCAGAGTTTTTCATTGCAACCAGAGTTGTTTTAGCTCGGAGCTCCTTGTAGTCTCCCGTTTTAGTAGCGTGTTAAGAAATCCAGTGGCAACTTGCAGGTAACCCGCAGGTTCCGAATCTTCGTTGCAATCAGGCCATTCATTCTTATTTGTGGGATGTGTGTGTACAGTACATGTGAAATTAACCAGACTGCTCTGCTAAGGGTCGCTCTTTACTGGACATTTTGAACACAAACTTTTAAAGTCCTACTCCAGTCTATTTTTCATCTCATTTATCACCTGATTTACACAGTAGGTGGTCCAGGTGTCCTCTGACATGGCAAAAATGGGGGGTGGGGGTCTCTTCTGTACTCTATTGCTCCTCTATTGTTCCTCAAGCAAGGGGGGAAGCCGATGACAGAGGGCACCATCAGATCAATTCCTTTAACGGCCTACTCCAACTCCACTATTTTGCTCAAAACATATTTGTTTACCCTTAACTCTGTGTACATTGCTGTATTCATACGTGGGATAATGTTTTTTAACAGGTTCAATCCACCTTGTTTTCTCTGAACTGTGTTGGTCAGAGTAGTAATGTTGACGTGTGCCGTTAATAATAATAATAATAATAATAATAATGTATTGGATTGTCCACTTAGGGACTCAACCATTTTCTGTGCCAGAACGCTCACCAAGCTAATGTGTGTTGGGGTGTGTGTTGTGTCCTGTCAGGATGGTGTTCAGTAGGGCCGCGGTGGTGAGACTCCTGGCCAGTGACTGCAAGTGTTACCGTGATGACGCCCCTGATGACATGGTGCTGGGGATGTGTCTCAACGCTCTGGGGCTCCCTGTCACACATAGCTCCCTCTTCCACCAGGTAAAACACTGACCATTACCCTTATGCCAGGAACCCACAGTTTTATTTTATTGACACGATTCATGCTTCACATACTATTTTCATGATCGTTATTGTCGTACACGAAAAATGGGAGCTCCAGAGTCGCTCGGTGTCGCAAGGACAACAATCGCTGATTTACTGCACTTGTGATCTCCCGACAACACCAAATTGTCCCAAACAAAAGTCTAGCATGTCAGAATGTTCTGTCGTAGCTCTGTACTGTTCGTACTGTCTGAACACTGCAACGAAGAAGATTCCACGCCAATAGGAACGCTGCACACTGGCATGCACTGTAGAAAATATGAAGCAATTGGTTCATCTTTATACACAACATGTTATCTAAGATTTTCTATACCCAAATGACAAGTATTATGGAGTGAAAATATCCAAATCAAATTTTGTTAGCCACATTGAAGGCATGCTCGACCACAGATTGTGGCACATTTGACAAATAAGCACTTTCTGCGATCTGCTATTTTTTCTGACAAATTCAAATCAAAGCAGATAGAACTTAATTTATACAAGTGAGAACACCCTTCAGATAGCAAATCCTTAATATGTATTAGCTGTTATGTCGTACATCCACTGCACGACATAACAACGTTTGGATGATCAAAAACGCACCGAGGGAGACAGCCATTACCTTATACCTTTTTTGATCCATTACCCTTACCTCATACCAACTACCCTAACCCATTACCTTTATCTAATAAGTTACTTAAGACCTAATACTGTTTACCCATTATTCTAACCTGATAATACCAACATTTCACAGTTCAACATTGATTGTTGTAGCAAGGCCTTGGTAACGAAGATACTAGTCTTTGAAATTCTCTCTGATTTAATAGCCCTGTTTATGAAATTCCCTCTGATTGTACCAGTGTATTTAATAGCCCTGTTTATGAGTAGTACGACAGTCTGGAGTGCGGTGTCCGGTGGCTTCACTACATTCCTACAGAAATATTGTACTTTTTACTCAATACATTTTCCCTGACAACCCAAAGTACCCGTTACATTTTGAGTGCTTAACAGAACAGGAAAATTGTGAAATTCACGCACTTATCAAGAGAACACATGGTGAAATTATTTTTACTTTTATTTTTTATGCTTAAGTATATTTATAACAAAATACTTTGACTTTTACTCAAGTAGTATTTATTGGGTGACTTTCACTTTTACTTGAGTAACTTTTTATTAAGTTATCTATATTTTTACTCAAGTATGACAATTGTGTACTTTTTACACCACTGGTAAGCAGTCTATGGACAAAATAAAAGAGCAATCCATGCTTTGGTTTTGTCTCCAAATGCAAACTTTTTAGCATTTGTGACACAACCAATGCAAGTCAATAACCTCGATATTAGCTTTTAAATAATTGTTCTGTCCCTCCAGGCACGACCTGAAGACTACTCCAGAGACTTCCTAGCCCACCAGGTGCCCATCTCTTTCCACAAACACTGGAACATCGACCCCGTCGCCGTCTTCAACAGGTGGCTAAAGGATGAGTCGGTGTCAACAAGCCCACACGGACTAAACAAGAGCACCAAGGAAGAGTTATAGTCACTCAGACACTGTGTGTGTGTGTGTGTGTGTGTGTGTGTGTGTGTGTGTGTGTGTGTGTGTGTGTGGTCATGGACAAACATATTGTCAGCATGTTTCCTCCATCGGTGTAAATGTTTTCTATATTGTGAATCTTGCGGAGATATGATTTGGAAGGTTCATGCAAGCCTGTCCCTGACTGTGTATATGGGAACTTAATCATGACTGAGGCCAGGATTCAATCCAAGGCGTGTAAGAGCAGCACAATATAATGGACATTCGAAGGTAAATGATGCTTGAGTCGACATGCTAGCATTGACCAATGAATGCGATCTCGGCGAACGCCGGGGAAAACGTCTTTGGAAGACCTATTGTCGGCTGTCTAACGCTCAGCTATACGTATTGAATCCCGGCCACAGTTTCAATTGATTTGCATGTTGAGGTTGTCAGTGTGTGTTCAGATCTTGTCTGTGTATATTTATATGATATAATCTATTCCTTGCCAAGTTTTTTTTCCTCAAGGACATATCTCAACATTATTACTACATGCTGTACAATGTGTACTATTTTGATATCAAAGTGTTATTACTTAAAAATATATGTTTGCGCTGTCTTATTGGAGTTTTATTTCTGGCATTTGGTTTCAGGATTAATTAATGACTATTAATTGTGAATGTAAATAATAGGTGCTATGAAAACGTGTGTGTGTGTTTTCATTGCCCCCATTATCACACACACCAAATACTGTTGAATGCAATTTCAAATAGAAGCTATGAGAAATGACTCAAGATGTTTGGTTTATAATTGCTTTGATATGATACCTGTGAAAGCAAAGGGCCTTGCACTGTGCTTGGGGGGGACACCCATATTCCCCTCATGACACACTAACTTTCCTCACATTACTTCACAACTTCATGAGTGATCGGTTTGAACTTGTGTAACTTTATTTATGGAATACTTATCACAGGCCCAGCATGGGGAAAGGGATGTGAATAATACAACTAGGCTGACATGTTAAAAATAACCCTTTACATCAGGGGTGTCAAACTCCTTCCATGGAGGGCCTAGTGTCTGCAGATGTTTGTTTTTTTTCCTTTCAATTAAGCCCTAGACAACCAGATGTGGGGAGTTCCTTACTATTTGATGACCTTAATTCATCAATCGAGTGCAAAGGAGGAGCAGAAACCCGTAGACACTCGGCCCTCCATAGAATGAGCGTCCTCTTCGGTCTTCTGTTTCCCTATTTATCAGAGTAGTCTGGGATACTTATGAATAAATTAACATGGTGAAACTCGCTAAATGCACTTCAATTAATTATATCCTCTTTTAGTTGCATTCTGTTGGACAGTTTTACTAAAGCAGCTTAAAGGGATAGTTTTCTCATTACTTCAAATTCATTATACCTTGTCATAGTCGGGCTCTAATCAATCAGTATCGTGGAAGTTCGGTTTTACAGCGTTAGGTAACGTTCCCGTGTTAGCAGAGACTATATGTCGGCTCAATTGCCAAAGCAGCAGCTACTCTTCCTGGGGTGGAGCAACATGAAGGCAGTTTATACAATTTTAAAAACATTAAAATACATTCACAGATTTCACAACACACTGTGTGCCCTCAGGACCCTACTCCACCACTACCACATATCTACAGTACTAAATCCATGTGTATGTATAGTGCGTATGTTATCGTGTGCGTGCGTGTGTGTTGGTGCCAATGTTTGTGTTGCTTCACAGTCCCCGCTGTTCCATAATGTGTTTTTTTAATCTGTTTTTTAAATCAAATTTTACTGCTTGTGTCAGTTACTTGATTTGGAATAGAATTCCATGTAGTCATGGCTCTATGTAGAGTAGTACTGTGTGCCTCCCATAGTCTGTTCTGGACTTGGGGACTGTGAAGAGACCTCTTGTGGCATGTCATATGGGGTATGCATGGGTGTCTGAGCTGTGTGCCAGTAGTTTAGACAGACAGCTCGGTGCATTCAACATATCAATACCTCTCATAAATAAAAGTTGTGATTAAGTCAATCTCTCCTCCACTTTCAGACAGGAGAGATTGACATGCATATTATTAATATGTACATCCAAGAGCCAACTGTGCTGCCCTGTTCTGAGCCATTTACACTTTTCCAAAGTCCTTTTTTGTGGCACCTGACCACACGACTGAACAGTAGTCAAGGTGCAACAAAACTAGGGCCTGTAGGCCCTGCCTTGTTGATAGTGTTGTTAAGAAGGCAGAGCATCACTTTACTCAATTTCCACATTATTTATTACAAGTTTTAGTTGAGGTTTTGGGTTTAGTGAGTGTTATGTTCCAAATATAATGCTTTTAGTTCTAGAAATATTTAGGGCTAACTTATGCCTTACACCCACTCTGAAACTAACTGCAGCTCTTTGTTGAGTGTTGCAGTCATTTCTTTCGCTATAGTAGCTGACGTGTAATAGTGTTAAGTTATTCACGTACATGGACACTCTGGCTTTACTCAAAGTCAGTGGCATGTCGTTAGTAAAAATGTAAAGAAGCAAGGGGCCTAAACAGCTGCCCTGGGGAATTCCTGATTCTACCTGGATTATATTTGAAAGCATTCCATTAAAGAACACCCTCTGTGTTCTGTTAGACAAGTAACTCTTTATCCACATTATAGCAGGGGGTGTAAAGCCATAACACATACGTTTTTCCAGCAGCAGACTATGATCGATAATGTCAAAAGCTGCACTGAATTCTAACAAGACATCCCCCTCAATCATTTTATCATCAATTTATCTCAGCCAATCATCAGTCATTTGTGTAAGTCCTGTGCATGTTGAGCGTCCTTCTTATTTCACCTTTATTTAACCAGGTAGGCTAGTTGAAAACAAGTTCTCATTTACAACTGCAACCTGGCCAAGATAAAGCAAAGCAGTGCAAACAGCAACACAGAGTTACACATAGAATAAACAAACAGTCAATAATACAATAGAAAAAGTCTATATATAGTGTGTGCAAATGAGGTAGGATAAGGGAGGTGAGGCAATAAATAGGCCATAGTGGCAAAATAAGAACAATATAGCAATTAAACACTTGAGTGATAGATGTGCAGAAAATTAGTGTGCAAGTAGAGATATGGGCTATGTACAGGTGCAGTGATCTGTGAGCTGCTCTGACCGCTGGTGCTTGAAGGTAGTGAAGGAGATTTGAGTCTCCAGCTTCAGTGATTTTTGCAGTTCGTTCCAGACATTGACAGCAGAGAACTGGTAGGAGAGGCTGCCAAAGGAGGCTTTGGGGGTGACCAGTGAAATATACCTGCTGGAGCGTGTGCTATGGGTGGGTGCTGCTATGGTGAGCAGTGAGCTGAGATAAGGCGGGGCTTTACCTAGCAGAGACTTATCGATGACCTGGAGTCAGTGGGTTTGGCATGACTATGAAGCGAGGGCCAGCCAATGAGCGCGTACAGGTCGCAGTGGTGGGTTGTATATAGGGCTTTGGTGACAAAACGGATGGCACTATGATAGATTGCATCCAGTTTATTGAGTAGAGTGTTGGAGGCTATTTAGTAAATGACATTGCCGAAGTCAAGGATGGGTAGGATGGTCAGTTTTACGAGGGTATGTTTGGCAGCATGAGTGAAGGATGCTTTGTTGCGAAATATGAAGCCGATTCTAGATTTAATTTTGAATTGGAGATGCTTTATGTGAGTCTGGAAGGAGAGTTTACAGTCTAACCAGACACCTAGGTATTTGTAGTTGTCCACATATTCTAAGTCAGAAGCGTCCAGAGTAGTGATGCTAGCTGGGCAGGCGGGTGCAGGCAGTGAACGGTTGAAAAGCATGCATTTAGTTTTACTAACGCTCCATTGAATCAGATGGCTCATTCATCACAAAGCACACTGATATTGCAAACTACTTTAATGACTTTTTCATTGGCAAGATAAGCAAACTTCGGGATTACGTGCCAGCAACAAACGCTGACACTACACATCCAAGTATAATGGACCAAATAATGAAAGACAAGAAATTAAGAGGTGAAACAATTGTTGTCTATCAACAATGACAAGCCAATGGGGGTCAGACAATCTGGATGGAAAATTACAGTGGATAATAGCAGACAATATTGCCACTATTTGCCACATCTTCAATTTATGACTAGTAGAGAGCATTTCCCCTCAGGCCTGGAGGGAAGCTAAAGTCATTCCGCTACCTAAGAATAGTAAAGCCCACTTTACTGGCTCAAATAGCCGACCAATCAGCCTGTTACAACCCTTAGGAAGCTTCTGGAAAAAATAGTGTTTGACCAGCTACAATGCTTTTTCACAGAATTTCAGCATGCTTAAATAGGAATGCCTCATGCAAAAACTGTTGTACAGGAACAGATATAGCCAGACCTGACTGCCCTTGACCAGCACAAAAACATCCTGTGGCATACTGCATTAGCATCGAATAGCCCCTGCGATATGCAACTTTTCAGGGCAGTTAGGAAAGATAAGGCTAGCTTTTTCAAACAGAAATATGCCTCCTGTAGCAAACTCCAAAAAAGTTCCGGGACAATGTCCATGGAGAATAAGAGCACCTCCCAGGTGTCCACTGCACTGACGCTAGGAAACACTGTCACCACCGAGAAATCCACAATAATCGAGAATTTCAATAAGCATTTTTCTATCCACCAAGCTACCCCACCCTGGTCATCAGCCCTGCACACCCCATAGCTACTTGCCCAAACCTCCCCATTTCTCCCTCAACCAAATCCAGATAGCTGATGTTCTGAAAGAGCTGCTGAATCTGGACCCCTACAAATCAGCCAGGCTAGACAATCTGGACCCTATCTTTCTAAAATGATCCGCCAAAATTGTTGCAACCCCTATTACCAGTCTGTTCAGCCTCCTCTTTCGTATCATCCGAGATCCCTAAAGATTGGAAAGTTGCCATGGTCATCCCCCTCTTCAAAGGGGGTGACAATCTAGACCCAAACTGTTATAGACCTATATCCATCCTGCCCTGCCTTTCTAAAGTCTTCAAAAGCCAAGTTAATAAACAGATCACTGACCATTTCGAAAACCACTATGCAATCCGGATTCCGTGCTGGTCACGGGTGCACCTCAGCCATGCTCAAGGTACAAACGATATCCTAACCGTCATCGATAAAAGATTCTACTGTGCAGTCGTCTTCATCGACCTGGCCAAGGCTTTCGACTCTGTCAATCACCGTATTCTTATCGGCAGACTCAACAGCCTTGGTTTCTCAAATGACTGCCTCGCCTGGTTCACCAACAGGGTTCAATTCTCGGGCCGACTCCTTTCTCTGGATATATCAACGATTTCAGTCTTTCAATCCAAAATTAAATCTAGAATCTGCTTTCTATTCCACAACAAAGCCTCCTTCACTCATGCTGCCAAACTCTCCTACCGATCCTCGACTTCGGCGATGTCATTTACAAAATAGCCTCCAACACTCTACTCAGAAAGACTGCATCCAGTTATCACAGTGCCACCCGTTTTGTCACCTAAGCTCCATATACTACCCACCACAGCAACCTGTATGCTCTAATCGGCTGACCCTTGCTTCATATACGCCAGACCCACTGGCTTCAGGTCATCTATAAGTCTATGCTAGGTAAAGCTCCGCCTTATCTCATCTCACTGGTCATGACAACACCCACCTGTAGCACACGCTCCAGTAGGTATATTTCACTGGTCATTCCCAAAGCCAACACCTCCTTTGGCCACCTTCCAGTTCTCTGCTGCCAATGACTGGAACGAATTGCAAATATCGCTGAAGCTGGAGACTTCTATTTCCCTGACTAACTTTAAACATCAGCTATCTGAGCAGCTAACTGATCGCTGCAGCTGTACATTGCTCATCTGTAAATAGCCCATCCAATCTACCTACCTCATCCCCATGTTGTTTCTATGTACTTTTCTGATCTTTTGCACACCAGTATTTCTACTTGCACATAATCATCTGCACATCTATCGCTCCAGTATTAATTTGCTATATTATAATTACATGCTACTATGGCCTATTTATTACCTTACCTCACGCCATTTGCACACACTGTATATAGACAGTCTTTTTTACCTAATGTGTTTTTGACTGTACCCTTGTTTAATCCATGTGTACCTCTGTGTTTTTGTTTGTGTCGCACTGCTTTGCTTTATCTTGGCCAGGTCGCAGTTGTAAATGAGAACTTGTTCTCAACTAGCCTACCTGGTTAAATAAAGGTGGAGAAAAAAAATTGACTTCATGGACCTTGTTTCTTAGGCTACATATGTTAATATGGGCTATTTTTAACACTTTTCTATGTTGCTTGATTGTTTTTAATGCTTTACTGGGAAGCTTATCAGAGGTAGACTTACTCATGTTTTTTATATTGGAGCTGATAGTGCAGGGTGAGCTGCATAAAGTTGTCTTCCTACTATTGCACACCACCTCAGTGCTAACAGTGTAACTGGTTTATAGGCTTGTGATTACTGCTTACAATAGCTGTAGGATAAACATATGTTTTAAGTGCAATTAGGGTACATCAATTAAATAACTTACATTGTGTTTACCAATGCACCTACGATCATGTACATTTGATGCAGCATTATGACGACTCATTGTCACAATGGTAGGGATTAATTGAGCTGGTCTTGGATCATTTACCAGTCATTGTTTCAACTCAGCCTTGAAATGCATGGACAGAGTCCAGGAGCCAAGAGGATTTGGATGGACTACGTCATTCATGTAGAGTATCTTCTATTTCCAGAAGGTGTAATAATCAATAAAAGTGACTCCAGCAGAGCTAAAGTAGTCTTTTAGCGAGATGTGTAATGCCAGCAGTCTGCTGAATCTTTCATACCCGTGGCCGAACGATGATACCGGACCTGAAATTATTGCAGTTTTTTTGGAGTCTTTTAATGCTAAAATCAGTTTAAAAAAATAATAATTCAAATGTTCTGAGCAAGCTCTCCTGATATCGTTTGACCCCACATGGACTACGACAGTGTCAGCTCCCGGGATCTGTGGTAGAACAGCTGGAAGCAGCCGTGGTATGTCCTGTACTCATGCTCCTGGGTAGCACAGGGTTTTTGCCTTGGGGACCGAGATGTTTCTCACCATAGAGCTGCCTATGATGACAGCTGGTGATGTTGAATGGACCGGTCTCAGAGCTCCGAGGAGCTTAACTCGAGGTAGAAGCCACTGGAGAGGGAGACAGAGCTGAGAATGAAGACGCAGGTACCTCCGGATCAGATCTTGATTGGGAAGCCACCAAGGACGAAGGTGCCGGAACCTCTGGATCCAGGGCGGCAAAGCTGTTTCTTGTCTGTGTCAGTTCCGGGCTCAACATCTCCAAGGAGACCCCCGTTGCAAGACGACCCCTCCTTCAACGTCCAGTGTGACGTACCTCCATGGCTGGTTGGTTGGGTCGAGATCAGCTCTGTTCTCCAGGGAAGGGGGAGATCCCTTCGGGGATGGAACCCTGCCTAGAGCCGACATGGCGGCCAAACTTCCACCAGACCAGAGCGGCATCTGGCTACTGTGGTGGAAGAAAAAGTAGGTAGGCGTGGGTTCCCCAGTAGCTTATGTAGGTTTGCTACTTTCTTGCTAAGAGTAGATACTTCACTCCTGTAGTCTTCCGCAAGCAATCAGTTGCTACATTGAAAGTCAGCGCGGTCCACATTGTCCCGAAACAAAGCAAAGTAAATACAGCTCCTGCAATGCTGGAAACGTTTAATAGCGGCTCCTATTTGAGACCACCGTGCCAGCTAGGCTAGCTGTCCTTTCGCGTCTCTCCCCCTATATGGAATCTGGCAGGATCCCGGGACAGATAGAAGCGCTCACAGCAAGTTAGCTCAACAGAGCCGCAGGATCCAAAATAAAATTGATATTGCTCCTCGGCTCTCAGCATCTGGGCATGGCATATGAATTTCAGACATATAATACAAGTTAAGATTGAGTTTCTTTAAGGATGAGAATGATATAGACAACATTTTACTTTCTTTTGAATCCATTCAAACATTTCCATCCTGTCAGCCCAGTGGATACTGTACAACACAATAACAACCCAGCAGGCAAAATGTAATTTTCTGGATGTAAACGCTTTTTGCGGTTTAATAGAATACAATTAGATTACAACTTGCTCTCTGTTATTACCAGGTAAATGCATTTTTCATGAAGAGATCAGGACGTCATGGGAAAGACATATTTGGTTTATCTGGTCAGTTAGCCAAATTACAACAAGATAAAGACTTTAAAGCTACAGTCTGCAATTGGTACATACAGTTGAAGTCGGAAGTTTACATACACCTAAGCAAAATACATTTAAACTCAGCTTTTCACAATTCCTGACATTTAATCCTAGTAAAAATGCAATGTCTGGGGTCAGTTAGGATTACCACTTTATTTTAAGAATGTGAAATGTCAGAATGATAGTGGAGAGAATGATTTATTACATATTTATTTATTTCATCACATTCCCAGTGGGTCAAACGTTTACAGACACTCGATTAGTATTTGGTAGCATTGCCTTTAAATTGGGTACTGGGTCAAATGTTTCGGGTAGCCTTCCATTAGCTTCCCACAATAAGTTGCGTGAATTTTGGCCCATTTCTTCTGACAGAGCTGGTGTAACTGAGTCAGGTTTGCAGGCCTCCTTGCTCGCACACGCTTTTTCACACGCTATTTCAGTTCTGCCCACAAATGTTCTATAGGATTGAGGTCAGGGCTTCGTGATGGCCGCTCCAATACCTTGAATTTTTTGTCCTTAAGCCATTTTGCCACAACTTTGGAAGAATGCTTGGGGTCATTGTCCAATTGGAAGATGCATTTGCAACCAAGCTTTAAAACCTCTTATGGATCCCTTCACGCGGAAATCCCTTTCGCGGGATCGATTTGACAACATCCAGTGAAATGGCAGCACGCCAAATTCAAACTACAGGAATATCAATATTCAACATTCACGAAAATATCTGTGTAATACATCAAAATAAAGCTTCACTTCTTGTTAATCCAGCCGCTGTGTCAGATTTCAAAAAGGCTTTACGGCGAAAGCAGACCATGCAATTATCTGAGGCCCTGCATGCAAGCACATGAAAATAATTTTTCAACCAGGCAGGTGCGACACAAAAGTCAGAAAAAGCCAAATAGCAATAAATGCCTTACCTTTGAAGATCTTCTTTTTGCAATCCCAAATGTCTCATTGACACAATGAATGGTCGTTTTGTTTGATAAATTCCTTATTTATATCCCCAAAATGTCCATTTATTTGTCGCGTTTGTTTCCTCCACCATCTTTACAAGATCCTTTGCTGTTGTTCTGGGATTAATTTGCACTTTTCGCACCAAAGTACGTTCATCTCTAGGAGACAGAATGCATCTCCTTCCTGCGCGGTATGACGGCTGCGTGGTCCCATGGTGTTTATACTGACATACTCTATTGTTTGTACAGATGAACATGGTACATTCAGGCATTTGGAAATTGCTCCCAAGGATGAACCAGACGTGTGGAGGTCTACAATTCTTTTCTGAGGTCTTGGCAGATTTATTTTGATTTTCCCATGATGTCAAGCAAAACAGGTGCTGAGTTTGAAGGTAGGCCTTGAAATACATCCACAGGTACACCTCCAATTGACTCTAATTATGTCAATTAGCCTATCAGAGGCTTCTAAAGCCATGACATCATTTTATGGAATTTTCCAAGCTGGTTAAAGGCACAGTCAACTTAGTGTTTGTGAACTTCTGATCCACTGGAAATGTGATACAGTGAATTATAAGTGAAATAATTGTTGGAAAAATTACTTGTGTCATGCACAAAGTAGAACTATAGTTTGTTAACAAGAAAGTTGTGGAGTGGTTGTAAAACTAGTTTTAACGACTCCAACCTAAGTGTATGTAAACTTCCGACTTAATCTGTACGTAGACGGACTCACAGGTCACTTTAATAACGTTTACATACTGTTTTACTAATTTCATATGTAAATAGTATATTCTATTGTATTCAAATCAATGCCTCTCCGACATTGCTCGTCCTAATATATATTTCTCAATTCCATTCTTTTACTTTTAGATTTGTGTGTATTTTTGTGAATTGTTAGATATGAATGTGCTGTTGGAGCTAGGAACACAAGTGTTTGCCTACACCAGCAATAACATCTGCTAAATATGTGTATGAGACCAATAAAATATGTTATTTGATTTGAATATATCATAGAATCATGTAGATGTAAATGTATCTCTACCTGTAGAGTCTGATTGCAGAATGTAGGAAATAGTTGGAATGGCTTTGTCCTAGCAGGTGGAACTTGGACCCTGTGAACTGTCAGTGCTCTCTGAGTGGAGAGAGGTCGTGAAGGGGGTGCGATGGATCTCTCATGTCTTTGAGGAGTAAAAGTGTGGCATCCTATCTGCATTCTGTTAAAGTCACCAACCATGGCCAAAACATTGAGGGTAGAGCTGGGTAGCAAGGGAGCAAAATATAGCCACCTGCATTGTACTCGGTCAAGCTCCTTCTCTAGCGCTTCGGTGCAACTGACAAGCTGGACCTTACCATGCTCCAGCACAACTCGAATACATGAGACCTTGTAATATTGTTATAATATTGTTATAATCCATATACTGTATATCAACACCATGTTTTCAGGTCAAATTTCTGGTATATGTAAATATTCTTGGTGAATAAAGTTTGATGTCACTTTGCAGCCCATTGCTACTTGTTATTTACAAACAGAAGCAAAATCACCATGTCAATAGCAACACAACACTGTAGCAATACCAAGCCCACCTGAAACATGACTTATAGCATTATACCTACGACTGGATGTGAATAATGTGAACTCAGTACCATCGATGGGACAGTAGTGGAGAAGGTGGAACATTTTAAGCTGCTCAGTGTACACATCAGGGACAAACTGAAATGGTTCACCCACACAGACAGTGTGGTGAAGAACTGCTCTCACTAATGGTCAAGGGTGAGCTTTGCTATATATGGCCATCCATCGCTTGTTATTGTTTTTTTTCTGGGAAAATGTGTGTGCTGATTATGAAAAGATGGAGCAATGTTTTTAGTTTAGAATATCTGTTTGCACCTGGGGGTGGTAATGGGCTTGGAGCTGGAGATGGGCCTGGAGATGGGCTTGGAGCTGGAGATGGGCTTGGAGCTGGAGAAGGGCTTGGAGATGGGCTTGGAGCTGGAGATTGGCATGGAGATGGGCCTGGAGCTGGAGATGGGCTTGGAGATGGGCTTGGCGCTGGAGATGGGCCTGGAGCTGGAGATGGGCCATGGAGCTGGAGATGGGCCTGGAGCTGGAGATGGGCTTGGAGCTGGAGATGGAGCTGGAGATGGGCCTGGAGCTGGATATGGGCCTGGAGCTGGAGATGGGCCTGGAGCTGGAGATGTGCCTGGAGATGGGCCTGGAGCTGGAGATGGAGCTGGAGATGGGCCTGGAGCTTGAGCTGGAACAGGGCCTGGAGTTGGTGCTGGGCCTGGGCCTTTACCTGGAGGTTGGGCTGAGGCTGGAGCTGGAGGTTGGGTTGAGGCTAGAGCTGGAGGTTGGGCTGAGGCTGGATTTTGGGCTGAGGTTGGACTGAGGCTGAAGTTTGGGCTGAGGCTAGAGCTGGAGGTTGGGCAGCACCAGTACCTGTGTCTAATTCCCCGGAGGTTGGTAATAATGTATGCATGTCAAATCAAATCAAATTTATTTGTCACATACACACTGTTAGCAGATGTTAATGCGAGTGTAGCGAAATGCTTGTGCTTCTAGTTCCGACAATGCAGTAATAACCAACAAGTAATCTAACCTAACAATTACAAAACTACTACCTTATACACACACACAAGTGTAAAGGGATAAAGAATATGTTCATAAAGATAAATGAATGAGTGATGGTACAGAACGGCATAGGCAAGATGCAGTAGATGGTATCGAGTACAGTATATACATATGAGATTAATAATGTAGGGTATGTAAACATTATATTAAGTGGCATTGTTTAAAGTGGCTAGTGATATATTTTACAAAAATTTCCATCAATTCCCATTATTAAAGTGGCTGGAGTTGAGTCAGTGTGTTGGCAGCAGCCACTCAATGTTAGTGGTGGCTGTTTAACAGTCTGATGGCCTTGAGAAAGAAGCTGTTTTTCAGTCTCTCGGTCCCAGCTTTGATGCACCTGTACTGACCTCGCCTTCTGGATGATAGCGGGGTGAACAGGCAGTGGCTCGGGTGGTTGTTGTCCTTGATGATCTTTATGGCCTTCCTGTGACATCGGGTGGTGTAGTTGTCCTGGAGGGCAGGTAGTTTGCCCCCGGTGATGCGTTGTGCAGACCTCACTACCCTCTGGAGAGCCTTACGATTGTGGGCGGAGCAGTTGCCGTACCAGGCGGTGATACAGCCCGACAGGATGCTCTCGATTGTGCACCTGTAGAAGTTTGTGAGTGCTTCTGGTGACAAGCTGAATTTCTTCAGCCTCCTGAGGTTGCTGCTGCGTCTTCTTCACAACGCTGTCTGTGTGGGTGGACCAATTCAGTTTGTCCGTGATGTGTACGCCAAGGAACTTAAAACTTGCTACCCTCTCCACTACTGTTCCATCGATGTGGACAGGGGGGTGCCAAAAATCTTGCTTGTTTGTAGGTGACCAAATACTTATTTTCCACAATAATTTGCAAATAAATTCATTAAAAATCCTACAATGTGAATTTCTGGATTTTTTTTCTCTCATTTTGTCTGTCATAGATGAAGTGTACCTATGATGAAAATTACAGGCCTTTCTCATCTTTTTAAGTGGGAGAACTTGCACAATTGGTGGCTGACTAAATACTTTTTTTGCCCCACTGTACCTCGTGTCTGAGCCGTTGAATTGCGACTCTACTTTGTCTCTATACTGACGCTTGGCTTGTTTGATTGCCTTTCGGAGGGAATAGCTACACTGTTTGTATTCGGTCATGTTTCCGGTCACCTTTCCCTGGTTAAAAGCAGTGGTTTTGCGCTTTCAGTTTCACGCAAATGTTTTCATCATTGCTTTTGGAACGACATCATCAATGCACTTTCTAAAGAACTCGCTCACCGAATCAGCGTATTCGTCAAAGTTGTTGTTGGACGCAATGTGGAACATATCCCAGTCCCGCGTGATCGAAGCAGTCTTGGAATCAGATTGGTCAGACCAGCGTTGAACAGACCTGAGCACGGGAGCGTCTTGTTTTAGTTTCTGTCTGTAGGCAGGGAGCAACAAAATGGAGTCGTGGTCAGTTTTCCGAAAGGAGGGCGGGGGAGGGCTTTATATGCGTTGCGAAAGTTAGAATAGCAATGATCCAAGGTTTTACCAGCCCTGGTTGCGCAATCGATATGCTGATACAATTTAGGGAGTCTTGTTTTCAGATTAGCCTTGTTAAAATCCCCAGCTACAATGAACGCAGCCTCAGGATATGTGGTTTCCAGTTTGCAAAGAGTCAAATAAAGTTTGTTCAGGGCTATCGATGTGTCTGCTTGGGGGGGAATATATACAGCTGTGATTATAATCGAAGAGAATTCCCTTGGTAGATAATGCGGATGACATTTGATTGTGAGGAATTCTAAGTCAGGTGAATAGAAGGACTTGAGTTCCTGTATTTTGTTGTGGTCACACCACGTCTCATTAATCATGAGGCATACGCCCCCGCCCCTCTTTTTACCAGAAAGATGTTTGTTTCTGTCGGCGCGATGCGTGAAGAAACCAGCTGGCTGCATCGATTCCGTTAGCATCTCTCGAGTGAGCCATGTTTCCGTGAAGCAAAGAACGTGACAGTCTCTGATGTCCCTCTGGAATGCTACCCTTGCTCGGATTTCATCAACCTTGTTGTCAAGAGACTGGACATTGGCGAGTAGTTTGCTAGCGAGTGGTGCGCGATGTGCCCGTCTCCGGAGCCTGACCAGAAGACCGCTACGTTTCCCTCTTTTACGACGTCTTTGTTTTGGGTCGCTGGCTGGGATCCATTCCATTGTCCTGGGTGGAAAGCAGAACACAGGATCCGCTTCAGGAAAGTCATATTCCTGATCGTACTGATGGTGAGTTGACGTTGCACTTATATTCAGTATTTCTTCCCGACTGTATGTAATGAAACCTAAGATTACCTGGGGTACCAATGTAAGAAATAACATGTAAAAAAAACAAAAAACTGCATAGTTTCCTAGGAACGCGAAGCGAGGCGGCCATCTCCGGAAGTTAGGAGAGTTTGGTCGGGGTAGGCCATCATTGTTAATATGAATTTGATCTTAACGGACTTGCCTAGTTAAATAAAGGGGGAAAAAACACAAAGAAATCCACTTCAATCAGTGTAGATGAAGGGTAGGAGACCGGTTCAAGAAGGATTTTTAAGCCTTGATGATTGAGACATGGATTGCGTATGTGTGCCATTCAGAGGGTGAATGGGCAAGATAATATATTTAAGTGCCTTTGAATGGGGCATGATAGTAGGTGCCAGGCGCACCGGTTTGTGTCAAGAACTTCAACGCTGCTGGGATTTTCACACTCAACAGTTTCCTGTGTGTATCAAGAATAGTCCACCACCCAAAGGACATCCAGCCAACTTGGCACAACTGTGGAAAGCATTGGAGTCAACATGGGCCAGCATCTCTGTGCAATGCGTTCGACACCTTTTAGAGTCCATGCCCTGACAAATTGAGGCTGTTCTGAGGGTAAGGGGGGGGGGGTGTTCTTAATTATTTTTTTGAACTCAATGTATTTGTATGTTATGTAGCAACAGTATGTACACTGCTCAAAAAAATAAAAGGAACTCTAAAATATCACATCCTAGATCTGAATGAATGAAATATTCATATAAAATACTTTTTTCTTTACATAGTTGAATGTGCTGACAACAAAATCACACAAAAATGATCAATGGAAATAAAATGTATCAACCCATGGAGGTCTGGATTTGGAGTCACTCTCAAATTAAAGTGGAAAACCACACTACAGGCTGATTCAACTTTGATGTAATGTCCTTAAAACAAGTCAAAATGAGGCTCAGTAGTGTGTGTGGCCTCCCTACAATGCCTGGGCATGCTCCTGATGAGGTGGCGGATGGTCTCCTGAGGGATCTCCTCCCAGACCTGGACTAAAGCATCCGCCAACTCCTGGACAGTCTGTGGTGCAAGTTGGTGGATGGAGCAAGACATGATGTCCCAGATGTGCTCAATTGGATTCAGGTCTGGGGAACGGGTGGGCCAGTCCATAGCATCAATGCCTTCCTCTTGCAGGAACTGCTGACACACTCCAGCCACATGAGGTCTAGCATTGTTTTGCATTAGGAGGAACCCAGGGCCAACTGCACCAGCATATGGTCTCACAAGGGGTCTGAGGATCTCATCTCGGTACCTAATGGCAGTCAGGCTACCTCTGACGAGCACATGGAGGGCTGTGCAGCCCCCCCAAAGAAATGCCACCCCACACCATGACTGACCCACCACCAAACCGGTCATGCTGGAGGATGTTGCAGGCAGCAGAACGTTCTCCACGGCGTCTCTAGACTGTCACGTCTGTCACATGTGCTCAGTGTGAACCTGCTTTCATCTGTGAAGAGCACAGGGCGCCAGTGGCAAATTTGCCAATCTTGGTGTTCTCTGGCAAATGCCAAACGTCCTGCACGGTGTTGGGCTGTAAGCACAACCCCCACCCGTGGACGTCGGGCCCTCATACCACCCTCATGGAGTCTGTTTCTGACCGTTTGAGCAGACACATGCACATTTGTGGCCTGCTGTAGGTCATTTTGCAGGGCTCTGGCATTGCTCCTCCTTGCACAAAGGCGGAGGTAGCGGTCCTGCTGCTGGGTTGTTGCCCTCCTACGGCCTCCTCCACATCTCCTGATGTACTGGCCTGTCTCCTGGTAGCGCCTCCATGCTCTGGACACTACGCTGACAGACACAGCAAACCTTCTTGCCACATCTCGCATTGATGTGCCATCCTGGATTTGCTGCACTACCTGAGCCACTTGTGTGGGTTGTAGACACCGTCTCATGCTACCACTAGAGTGAAAGCACCGCCAGCATTCAAATGTGACCAAAACATCAGCCAGGAAGCATAGGAACTGAGAAGTGGTCTGTGGTTACCACCTGCAGAACCACTCCTTTATTGGAGGTGTCTTGCTAATTGCCTATAATTTCCACCTGTTGTCTATTCCATTTGCACAACAGCATGTGCAATTTATTGTCAATCAGTGTTGCTTCCTAAGTGGACAGTTTGATTTCACAGAAGTGTGATTGACTTGGAGTTACATTGTGTTGTTTAAATGTTCCCTTTATTTTTTTGAGCAGTGTATGTTTTGTATGCTATGAATGATTTATTTATTCATTTTATTTTTTATTTCACCTTTATTTAACCAGGCCCCTTTTTTTCTACTGTGTTATTGACTTGTTAATTGTTTACTCCATGTGTAACTCTGTGTTGTCTGTTCACACTGCTATGCTTTATCTTGGCCAGGTCGCAGTTGCAAATGAGAACTTGTTCTCAACTAGCCTACCTGGTTAAATAAAGGTGGAAAAAAAAGTTGAGAACAAGTTCTCATTTGCAACTGTGACCTGGCCAAGATAATGGTAGCAATTCGACACATACAACAACACAGAGTTACACATGGAATAAACAAAACATTCAGTCAATAATACAGTAGAACAAAAGAAAACAAAAATAATATATACAGTGAGTGCAAATGAGGTAAGTTAAGGAAATAAATAGGCCATGGTGGCGAAGTAATTACAATATAGCAATTAAACACTGGAATGGTAGTTCGGCAGAAGATGAATGTGCAGGTGGAGAGTGGGGTGCAAAGGAGCAAAATAAATAAATAAATACCAGTATGGGGATGAGGTAGATAGGCTAAGTACAGGTGCAGTGATCTGTAAACTGCTCTGACAGCTGGTGCTTAAAGCTAGTGAGGGAGATGTGAGTCTCCAGCTTCAGAGAATTTTGCATGATGCTTGGCTTAGTTCAATACTCAATTCCAGATAAACAACAGTGCACTGCATCTTACTTTGCACATTGTAATTGTAGTCAATGAACAGAGTCTTTGCTGGTGTAGAAAGGGTCCGTTCAGAATAAGAGATTTGGTAAATGTAAGCTAATTTACCACACTACGTAATGGATGAGTTGTTTCAGTGCAGACACTATACTATATTTGATGTTATTTTTTCCAAGTGTACTGTGTATGTAGTCATCACGTCAACCTGTATTTTGTCTTGGGTTATGAAGAACATACTGTATTACCTTACAATGTATCACTTTGTAATTGTGCGTCTGTATTTTTTTTCTTCCAGTTATACACAGACATCTTTGTAGTTGCAATGAGCTCTATTATTACTTAGCCACAATGAATTGATTTTAATAAAAATGTACTAAACATTATGTTGGTTGTAATTACATTAACAGAACTAGTGAACAATGGATAAGCAACACTGAGCTGCATTGGTTTGGGTGTGATGGATAGATGTAGTCACTACAAGCCCTACAATTAAAGTTGCCTGAAGCTGAATGGAAAGTGCTATGCCCTGACCCGTTACTCAGAAAATATTATTGTGTCTATTTTACATAAAGTTGGTTAAGTTACTGGCTTAGACCAAAAACAAACACATTCTACACATTTATAAACTACCTTTCATTGCAACCATGTTGTTATTTATTACTGAAGTGTAAACAGTATATCAAATAATGTGACAATGATCCACATGGTTGGGTTCTAGCTTGAAATATACTTGTTCATGTTATCATACGAGAACTTATTGATTACTTTACATGTATAATGAATGTATATGTTGGGGTCAATGGAGGGTGGATAAGAACTAGGTGTATGGAAAGGGGGAGTGCAGAAAGTATACATTCTGGCTAAACATGGTATTGTTAACTCTCATGTATCCTATGGAGAGAGGCAAAGGGCAACAGTCTGGTTTCAGTCACTGATAAGATAGGACAGTCAGAGGTTAGGGAGGCGCAGTGGCGTCCCGTCATTCAGGGCAGGTGTGGCTCTGAGCCCTACACTTTTAGCAGGGCTCTCCTGTTTTGCATGTTATTTTGGCATTAATACGTGTTGCATATCAGTTTGCAAACAATGTAAAAAATATATATATATATCATTGAGTTATAAAGCTGCATACAAACATGGTCTCTTTTTTGTTTTATTGAGTAAGGCAGCTCCAAAATGCAAATGGTTTCAGTCTAGCTCAGTGCTTTCTGTGGTGGTGGGGCAAGCCAGCAGAAAATACGGAGCGTTGCACCGTGATTGGCTCAGTGTTCTGTCACTCATGGGGACTCTATGTGACCGCCAAGTCTAAGGGCAGAGCTCGAAAATTCAAGCCCCTTGGGTGCTGCCATAGAGTTACATTAGAAGTGCCCATCCAAGAAGGCTCACGGTTATTGGCCACAGATAAAATTATGTCAAATCGCATTATATCTACAGTAGCATTGATTGGACTGTTGGTAGTTGGAAATCGCAAATTCCACAATGATTGGTTTGGAAGGAATCCGTGGCTAACTGCAAGCATTGCAAAGCTATCATTAGCCTGCTATTCAGTGGAGCGGCTGCGTGGTCCCAAGTCTAAGATTAAGGGTCTCTTTTCCTCATTTAAAATTATAAACATTCAACATTGGCCATGCTGTCAATGAAGCATGATTTGTGCCGCCCTCAGAACAACTGTTAACTCGGGAACTGCAAAATCTGACTTTTGTGAGTTCATGACAACTGGGAACTTGGGAAAAACGAGCTACGACTGCGAAAATACGTTTTGAACTTTCATCCAACTCGGAATTGTAAATTCTGAACTCGGACCTCTTTCTAGAGCTACGACCTGAAGATCACTGACGGTGGTCTTTTTTCTTTGAGTTCCTAGTTGTCTTGACAGCACTATAAATCCAGAGAATGCCAGACTTTGATGACAAAGTTTGATCACAAAATTTGCCCACAAAAGACCGTGCCACCTTCCTGTTCAAGTGAGCACAGCACAACAAGGTGAGTCCAAAAATGTATTGTATGCTGCTACATAAATGATATAATATCCCAGGGAGATATGTAAACTGTAGCTAAGAAAGTAATACTAAGTGTATGCTGTGTAGTTAGCTGTTAGTAGCCCATGTGCCTCACCCTAATACATTTGTCTATTTTCAGGACGCTGACCAAAGGGACGATCCCGGGGATCAGGAGAGGACTGGTCGCCTCCGCTGAGGCACGGAAATCTGACAAACCGGCCGAGGTGTAGGATCCCCCTTTATTTATCCTACAGTTCTGACTTGGTGTTCAGGGAGAACACTGTAAGAACGGCCCATGTTCATGTTCTGAATTCTATTGCTGTACATTTCAAAAGTGCTGAACAAATAGTTATATTGACTACATCCGTCCTAGCTCACTCATGAATGTCTTAAACGGAATTACGTATTGCCTCTTATGCGCTTGTCGTCCCCTTATGCCATAGTTTGTACATCTCAATAGTCAGTAGCAACCACATTTGTTTAAGCAAGTCAGCCCTATCAGCATATTTTTAGAAGGCAGTAAATGAGGAACTGTTTCGCTGCCAGACAAGGCTCCTCCAGGTGTAGCAGTGATAAGGTGTTAGGACTGCTGTCGGGACAGCTTTATGTAGGCCCTAACAGTTTGTGGGCACCGTTTGTCACCGTTATAGTGCAATTAATGTATTGTATAGTGTTGTGTTGTGTAGTGGCTTTGCTGGCATGCATCCCAAAATTAGTATTTTTTTGCCCCACCAAGATTTACTTGCTAAAATCGCCACTGGGGAGGAGCGGGGAATTTGGCCGAGGTCAGGTCAGATGAAGTGGTTAGGAAAGGTCCTATCCCACACATATATACTTCCATACCCACAAAGGTTCTAGCATGTATAACCCAGTGGGTGAATAAACTTGTTTTTAATGTTTTACTTTGTTCGTTCAGCACCTAACAGTTGGCTTTGTCGGCAGGATTCACAGCGATTTATCGTCAAACTGGAGAATCTGAATCAGTGGAACAGGAGCCGGCACATAAAAACATGGTTGGCAAAGTTCTTACACTACTCATTCTGACATCTTGGGGAGACTGGAGTCGTAAGGTGAATACAAATGAAAGGATAGGGGGGTTTAGCCACCTGAAATTTAGACTAGGCTCCTGCAGGCACTGCGTGCCTAGGAAGATTTAGCCCACTAACAGGTTAGACTGTGGCAATGCATGCACTGCGTGCCTAGGAAGGTTTAGGCCCTTAACAGGTTAAACTGTAGCACTGCGTGCCTACAGTGGTTCCTCCTTTAAAAGTTGTGAGCTTACACCAGCGTCACAGCTTCATTGCTCCAGACCACCACAAGGGGGAGTTAGAACACTCATTATGCATTTGGGTCCCAAAGTTTTTTTTATGACGAATCATATCGAGTGGTGCCAATGACGAATTTTGACGCTAGCCACCCTTGCCTTGTCGTTCTTCAACAAGGATGGCTGACAAAACATTACGGTGGAACCAGATGTAAGTTATTATAACGTCATAACGAGTCAAGCAAAACATTTACAATTGAGAGGAATGTAGAGACAAACGTTTGTGCTTATTTGTTTGTCAAAGTTCATTTCCAAAAAACGCTATAGCACAAGTTATCTGACTAGCTAACATTAGCCAGCTGGCTAGTGTTAGGAGAATGAATTTGTAATTTATGTTGTTTCATGTTTTAGGGTCTCCTGAGACTACCAGCAAACCAGGCTGTCATCTTGTGAAACAGTGGACGTAAAGAATCAGGCTAGCTAAAGTATTTACTGCAAATTGAATGTACAATTGTGTAAGCTTGCCTTACAATGCAGCTGAGGTAACATAGCTAGCTAACTATTTACTTGCTTATTGTGTAGTGGAGGATAAAAATAACTATGCCTATGGATGTGTAGCTAGCTACAACATGTAGCCAATCTGTGTATGGACCCTAAAACGTTAGCTTCTGAACTAATATTCATACCAATCTATAAACTTCAGCTATCATAGTTGTTGTATCAACTTCAAGTCCGAAAGGCATTTATGAAGCCTATGGAGAGAGCAGAATATAATAACTTTATAGTGCCAAGGAGTCCCGACCTCTACCGAAGTCGATGCCTCTCCTTGTTCAGGCGGTGTTCGGCGGTCGACGTCGCCGGTATTCTAGCCATCGCTGATCCATTTTTCATTTTCCATTTGTGTTGTCTTGTTTTCCCACACACCTGGTTTCATTTTCCTCATTATGTGTTGTGTATTTAGCCCTCTGTTTTCCCCCATGTCTTTGTGCGTGATTGTTTATTGTTAATCTCAGGACACAGGACAGTATTTCAATGAGATACTTAATTTCAACCAGTGGAGAATGTGAAACGCTTTATTGAAATAAATTCATCATCCAGGTGTTATAAATGCATTATAATTAAGATAATTGTAATATTATAAATACAAGTTCAATCTGTACTTCAATGCACATATGGTGTGCATTATAAAACAAGGAAGAAAGACGAGGTGGGGAGAGAGGTGTAGAAGACAGAAAGGGAAAGAAGTAAGAACAGCGGCAGAGAGCATGTGATTCATGAATTACAGTGCTACCCTAATATTCTCTCAGTTCATCACAATTGCGGTGTCTCCTAACCATCCTTGGGCCCCCAGTCGGCCCGAAGGTCATCTTAAGAGCGGGTGAGGTGGCGATGACCGGACTGGCTTCCTCTCTCACATCAAAACATCTCTGCAGACGAGAGACAGATGGATAGAGAGAGAGCATGATTAAGCTTTGTTTTTTTATTCTAACACGGTCCGTCATCATAATCATCAGGAGGTGAAATGCAAAACTGACCTTGGATCATTAACGCTGGAACTACTACATCTCTGTCTGTATTTCAATGCAAAGCATCTCTTTAATAATACTTCCTGTTGACCAAGTGACCTCTCACCTCCGATCATGCTGTGCCCTCTGTGTCAGCCTGTTCAGATGCAGGAGGGGTTCACCAAAACAGCTGATATAACCTAGAGGATTTAGGGAGAAGGGGGAGAGGAATGAAGTGGAGAAGAGAGACTGTTATTGTGTGAGTGTGTCCACACTAAGTGGCTACAGAGCACTTTACGCTGAAAATCAGACACATGAGGACAAACAATAGAAGATAATGTCAATAGAAGATACTGTATGTGACGCAGACACCTATTGGAGTGTACCTGAAACACTTAAATATAGAGGGCTATGTGTCGCACCAATTGGATATTGCAAGGCTAACCCCCAGGGAATTCAGGACTAGGCAGCAACAGATAGCATAGTGCAATGAAAATGGCTGTGTTGATGTGGTGCAAATCTGAAAATTAGCAGCTGACATCTTAAGTTTTTTTTAGTTAAATGCCTGAGGGTGATAGTTTGTAGTGTGATTTCCTTTCCGGTCCATAGAGGTATTTAAGACCTTATTAACATCTCCCACCATAACAATAGAGTCTAGTATTGCTTGTAGAGTTGATAGATTCTTATATATACTTTCAAAGAAGCTTGGATCATCATTATTCAGACCGTACAGGTTAATAAGCCATATCTGTTTATTGTCCAATAACATATTTAAAATAATCCATCTACCTTGAGGATCTGTTTGGACAATTTGCACATTTGGATCAAAATTATTGTTAATTAAAACCATCACCCCTTTTGAATTTCTTTGCCCATGGGAGAAGTATATTTTGCCCCCCTAGTTCTTTTTCCACAAAACTTAATCTAAAACTGTTGAATGGGTTTCCTGTAAACAATATATATTATATTCCTTCTCTTTTAGCCAGGTAAATACTGATTTGTCTTTTCTTATTATCTGCTAGGCCATTACAATTGTAACTGGCTATACTTATTTCACCACCTATCATAATGAGACACAACTTTCAATTATTGTTATCATAATATATGTTTGTAAACGTACCATTAAAAAGTAACATGATGATTGAGTGTCTATATAGCTGTACCATGATCTTTGCCTTTCTACTAAGTAAGCCTCCAATTGGTCCCTACTATTCCACCCGCTAAAAGCCCTCCTCATCCCGTGTTGGTTTGTCATCCCAATGCCCGGCAGACCACCCTCAACCCCCTGTATCCCATCACCCATAACTTACTGGGATCCATCCTTTGGAAAGAGCACACAGTGCCATTTACCGAATTGAAGTAGATTAACTGCCAAATGCATTTCCATCGCCCTCACCTCGATTTGTATTATATATAGCTGTGGATCATCCTCTATTGTCCCTAACATCTTTTACTTCTTCGCAACAGTTGTGGGATACACCCACACACACTCAACCCGTAACCCCACACAAACATAAGCTCAGTTACTCAACAATTGCACCACCCCAGAGCCCAACTCAAGATGGGTGTAACGGCTCTCTTCTATCTCCTCCTCTGACGAAGAGGTAGAACAAGGATCGGACCAAAATGCAGCGTGATGATGATTCATGATATATTTTAATGAAGGAAAAACTATACATGCAGAAACTACAAAAATAATGAAATGAAATAATGAAAACCGAAACAGCCCTATCTGGTACAAACACAAAGACAGGAACAATCACCCACGAAACACTCACAGAATATGGCTGCCTAAATATGGCTCCCAATCAGAGGCCTGACCAAATAAAGAAAGAAAACACAAAATACTAAGACCAAGGCGTGACAATAGGTCTTGAATTACAAATGTACTTGCAGCTGCACGAGAAGGCCTGCAAGACCGCACAAAAAATTAGGCAAAAATTAAGAGATTTTATTTACCATTGTCACATCCTAAATGATGGAGGTCAAATGTACACCTCTACCCTGAAACCCCCACTATACGGTCACCCGTATTGACCATATTCCCAAGCATCTCCATGCAGTCCAACTTTGATTCTGTGCCACTAGGGTCACAATAATATACCCCCTCTCTGAATGTCTGAGTGTGACCCCCTCCCCATGGGTTACTGCAGCTAGTGTTGCCAGCACTGCCACTGCCTGGGTGGGGGCACCCCACCGGAATCCCCACCGGCTAGGTACAAGGTCAGCAAGGTTCTCATTAGCAGCTTTGAGAATTTCCTTGTATAGTATGCTCTCCCTTTAGGGGGCTTTGGCTTTACAGGCTCAGAATCTTGAGGGGGCAGTGCTGCTCTTGGTCTCTGACCATAATTTGGGTGCATACAGACCGCTTACAGCATGCACATAAAACAGTTAGGGACTTCTCCTGACTCTCTGGGTCATTCAGGTGGGTGTCTAGGGTATAGGGTCATGGACCGTACCATTAAAATAGGATCATAAATAATTAGATATAATTTATTTGAAAAATGTACTTCCCCATGACAGGACAATAACAAATAAAATGTATAATCTATTTTAAAACCTTTCCACCATGATAGGACAATAAATAAGACCTATAATTCATTATAAAAGTATATCCATCATCTAAACAGCATTGAAAGCCCTCTCATACCCCGGCCCACAGCAATACATTGGCTCTGGGATATGCAACCATTTCATTACTCACTCACTCAACTCACAAACATAACAAATCACAATAAACATACACCACACCATCCACACATACTGTGCTTTCTGTTTACTTAGTCTTTATCTTCACTATGTTGAATTAGTGCTTGTGTGTTCAATTAGTTATATGTGAAGATATATAGAAAAGCTATATTTTGTATTGTTAAAATCCATAACCGGACTAGAATTGTGTTTATTTTCCTAATCTATGGGAACTTTACAATTTTTAAAATAACAATGAAGTGGTCTTTGTGTCTCTGAACAACTGGTTATCAATATATAGTTTTTTTCAATGACGAGAGCTACTCCTTTCGCTTTTAATCTAGTTTCTTTGAAAATTGGATACAGAACTTTGCGCCGTTCTGCAATTTCCTTCGGAAACTGATCATTCATGCCACTTTTGGTCCCAGCAAGTCTTCTACCCAGGCTTTTAACCATTATTTTATCTTTAAATGAAGCGAATTTGGCAACGATTGGGCGGTCATACCTTTGGCCTCTTTGTCCGAAGCGGTGTACACGTTCAAGTTGGATTGTGTCGATAACTTCGCGTGGGATCTGAAGCGCTGTAAGGAGGAACTCTCTAACTACAAATTCAGGATCTTCCCCTTCTTTCTCCTGGATACCTGTAAGTACCAGATTCTCCCTCATTGATCTAGTTTGTATGTCCAGTAAGGCTTCCCTCAGAACGGTGTTCTCCTTTTTAATTTCGTTCATTTCGGTTTCAATCTTATTGACTGTCCCTTTTAGCTTGTGTGTTTCCTTCTCCAATGTCGCAGCTTTTTCATCACTCATCTCGAGGCTTTACATCCTTACTAACTAATTCAAGTATACCCAGTTTGTCATTTATTGATTTTAACATATCAGTTTCGACCTTTACCATTCCCGGTGGTGAAAATATTAAATCGTCTGTGTCTGTAGAAGAGTCACGTTTCTGTTTTGAAATCGGTTCCCCTGTCTTACTCTCCGTCATGTTTGGGTGTTGCTTGTTTTCGTAATATTTGTCGATAAATGTCTCTAGTCTTAAAATGTGTTTTGTGTTATAATCCAGATTGAAGGTTATCACCCACCAGATTATGTAGTGCTAATATTTTAGTCTAACTTGCCAATATTGAATATCACGTTTTATCTTGAGGTGCTCCACATAACTTTGTTCAGTCCGCCATTACCTCTTACCTAGTTTTCTGCCTTCTCTGTCTTAAATTTTATAGTTTATTTTCGGAGAGGCCTCCCGAACATCAGTGCGGCTTGGCTTTCATTTGTCGTGGGGTGTTTCGGTAGGAGGCCAGGAACTTGGCCAGTTTTGTTTCAAAGTCCCTTCGTCTTGTTTTGCTGCACGGAGTCCTTGCTTTAGGGTTTGCACAAAGCGTTCTGCCAACCCATTGGTGGCAGGGTTGTACGGAGATGAGGTTGAGTGTTACTGACATGAATCTTGTAAACTCGTCACTTACAAAAGCTTGCGCGTTGTCACTTACCAGCTGCAGTGGCAAACCCGAAGCGTGCAAAACCGTGCAAAACGTTGTTCTGAGACACTCTATCGGCTGAGGTGGAGGAGTCAGTGCAAAACACCTCTGGCCATTTGGAATGGGCATCAACTATAACCAGAAACATGTGCTTTTCAAAGGGACCAGCGTAGTCCACATGAATTCTCTGCCATGGCTCTGCTGGCCATTCCCATGGATGGACTGGGACAGGAGCAGGCATGTGAAGGGTTTCCAAACATCTGCTACAGTTCTTTGCCATATTTTCTATCTGTTGCTCCAGACCTGGCCACCAGAAGTGGCTCCTTGCGAGCAGCTTAATTTTGACAATTGCAACATGACCTTCATGTAGTTGCTGCAAGACTAGATGTTGGCATTTCTGGGGTATCATGACTCATTCCCCACATAAAACATCCTTGGTACGTTGTAATTTCGTTTCTCCGCTGGAAATACAGAGTCAGCTCCTTTCTGCCAGTAGCTGGCCATCCTGACATGGTGTAGGTGTACACTTTTGACAAGGTCACATCTTTCCTTGTCTCATGTTTGATAACTGTGCTTGTGACCGGTAGTGCCTCGAGCTGAGCGGTATGGAACATGTCCACTGCATCCACCCTCCTTTGTCTTTCTCTTGTACACGGCAGTCTGGATAATCCATCTGCATTTGTGTGGAGGGATGAAGGCTTAAATTCAATGTCATACATATGACTGGCAATGAACAGGGCATATCGCTGTAACCTGGCTGCTGTCATTGCCGGAATGCCTTTCTTTGGACTGAAAATGGAAAGCAAGGGCTGGTGATCTGTAACCAGTGTGAAACGCTTGCCATATAGGTATGCGTGGAATTTCTTGACCGCCCACACTAGTGCCAGTGCTTCTTTGTCGATTTGTGAGTAGTTTTTCTCTGCATCATTCAGTGTTCGTGACACAAATGCAACTGGCCTCTCTGACCTATCTTTCAGTGTGTGTGAAAGGACTGCCCCTAATCCATAAGGGGACACATCACAAGCCAACTTCACTGGCATTTCAGGGTCGTAAATGCATCAGGACCTGTTCAGATGTTATGAGCCGTTTTTCCTCCAGAAATGCATTTTCACACTGCTCTGTCCATTGCCATGTCCTATTCTTTACTAGGAGCTGATTTAGAGGCTGGAGTACTGCTGAAAGGTTTGGGAGGAATCTTCTGTAGTAATTGATCAGTCCCGTGAAAGATCTCACTTCTGTGATATTTTGTAGTCGTGGTGCCTGTACCACTGCCTCGATTTTGTCCTGTGTTTTGTGCAATCCATTGCAGTCAATCTCATGTCCACAGAAGACAATCTTGTCTTTGAAGAACTCACACTTCTTTAAGTTTGCCTGTAGACTACATTTACATTTACATTTAAGTCATTTAGCAGACGCTCTTATCCAGAGCGACTTACAAATTGGTGCATTCACCTTATGACATCCAGTGGAACAGCCACTTTACAATAATATACTCTTTCAGTCTTTTCAGGACCTCTTCCAGGTTAGCCAGGTGCTCTTTGTCGGTGCATCCTGTTATGATCATGTCATCCAGGATACACTGGGTTCCTGGGATTCCTTGCAAAATCTGGTCAATAGTTTGTTGCCAAATGGCTGGGGCTGATGCAATGCCAAAAACCAGGCAGTTATACCTGTATAGACCTTTGTGTGTGTTTATTGTCAGGTACTGTTTGGAACTCTCTTCAACCGGTGGCTGCAGGTAAGCCTGTTTCAGATCGATTTTACTGAAGTCTTTCCCACCACCTAGTGCAGCAAAGATGTCATCCAGACGTGGTAGGGGGTATTGGTCCACATGCAACATTGAATTAACAGTTACCTTTAAGTCCCCACACATTCTAACAGACCCGTCTTTCTTCACAATAGGAACTATGGGTGTGGCCCATTCGCTTCTGTCCACTTTCGTCAGGATCCCTGTATCCTGCAAGCGATCGATTTCCGCCTCCACCTTTGGTCTCAGGGAGTATGGAACAGATCTGGCTTTGCAGAATGTTGAGGTTGCGTCATCTCTTAGTACAAGTTTTGCTGTGAAGCCTTTTACTGTTCCCATCTGATCACTGAAAACTGTGTTGTATTTCTTCCGCAAGTGTTCCAGTGTTTGGTCTGTGCCATTCTCTTTGGACTGGAACGTGTGGAGCATTTTCAAGTCACACCAATTCAGCTTTATTTTTGAAAGCCATTCCCTGCCAAATAATGTGGGGCCAGTTCCAGGCACTGCTGTGTTTTCCCCCCATAATGCACTCTGACCTGCAACGCCCCCATTGGGCTCAATCTCTCTCCTGAGTATGTCTTCAGCAACACATTTGTGTTCTTCAGCTTGATAGCCTTAAAGTGCTCATTGTAGACGGTAGTGGAAATTATAGACACTGCAGGTCCTGTGTCCAGCTCCATTTTGAGGGGTTTGCCTTCGATATCTGGTGTCACCCATATTATGCTACTGCTGGGAGAAGTCACTGTGTTTAACTCCATTGTACCAATTATTCATTAATCTGAATCACTGCCACTGTTCTCTGCTAGTGCATTCACAGACCCTTTAATTTTCTCAGTTTTCCTGTTGTGACTGAATGTTGCTTTGCATGCTCTTTGAATGTGCCCCCTTCTACTGCATTTGTGACAAATGTTGTCTTTGAAACGGTAGTCCTCTGCTCTGTGACCATCTCTGTCACACCTGTTGCATTTTTCGGCCACGCAGGGGCGCTGTCGACTGCGTGAACTTGTGCAGGGAAATTTGTGACAGATCAGTACTTTGACTTTGCAACTCAAATGCATCTTTAGTCGCAATTTCAACAGCCTTTGCAAACGTGAGCTCCGATTCTGTGAGCAAACGTTTTTGAATATGTTCATGTTTCAGTCCACAAACAAATCTATCCCTTTTAATGTGTCATTTAGGTTCTCTCCAAACTGGCAATGTTCAGGCAGTTTCTTCAACACTGCTACATATGTACTAACACCCTCCCCCTCATTCTGATCTCTCTTGTGGAAACGAAAACGTTCCGCAATGAGGAGTGGTTTAGGTGATAGGTGATTTTGCAATCTCTGTGAATGTTTTATTTGAGGGCTAGTGGTTAGAGCGTTGGACTAGTAACCGGAAGGTTGCAAGATCAAACCCTCGAGCTGACAAGGTACAAATCTGTCGTTCTGCCCCTGAACAGGCAGTTAACCCACTGTTCCTAGGCCGTCATTGAAAATAAGAATTAGTTCTTAACTGACTTGCCTGGTTAAATAAAGGTAAAATAAAAATAAAATAAAACATTTATATAAATGATTTAGACAAAAATGTCCAAAATGCGCAACTTCATTTTTATGCTGATGATACTGTTATTTACTGTTGTGCCTCGTCTCTTACAAAAGCTTTCCAGAACTTGCAAACTGCTTTTTATACTGTTCACCATTCCTTGTGTCAATTGAAGCTTATCCTCAATACTGACAAAACTAAACGAATGGTGTTTTCTAAAGCAAGAAATAGACCTCTGAACCTTTCACCTATTACTACCTGTCAGATCAAGGAGATTGAGGTTGTAACCTCATATAAATATCTTTTAAATTGCATATTCAACAACTTACAAAAATATGTAAGATTTATTTTAAACTGCAAAACCCTTACGCACCACTGCACTTTGTATACCAGGGTTGGCTGGCCTTCTCTAGTCACTCGTAGGCTCAGTCACTGGTATACTTTTATTTACAAAGCCATTTTGGGTTTACTACCTTTTTATCTGGGCATTTTTATTGTTCAGAAATTTGGTGGGTACTCTCTTCGTTCGCTGGACGTCATCCTGCTAACTGTTCCAAATGTCCAAACTGAATTTGGTAAAAGGGCTTTTATGTACTCTGCGCCATCGTCTTGCAACGCCTTACAAAATACTTTTAAACTGGAAGAACTTGTCCCGATTGGTATTTTTAAATCACTGATGAATGATCTTGATACTTATTCCCTGACCTGTCAATGTTTTTAATTTGCTGTTTTTGATTTTGTTATACTCTTGTGAATTCTATGGTTTTTACTAGATTACTTGTAGTTTTTCATGCTGTTTGTCTGTAATTTTTGTAATGACTTGGTGCTGCCTATCTTGGCCAGGACGCTCTTGAAAAAGAGATTTTAAATCTCAATGAGCCCTTCCTGGTTAAATAAAATAAATACTGCACAGACAC